>NC_052066.1:74913141-75213141 GCF_015852505.1 Tachyglossus aculeatus | reverse complement strand
CGGAATGAACAGCCTGGGCTGTGGTAGATTAGTGAGGTGAGGTGGGGTGGGGTGAGCTGATTGCTTTAAAGCCAAGGTTAAGGAGTATCTTTTTGATGCAGAGGTGGATAGGCAACCATTGGAAGTTTTTGAGGAATCAAAGAGCTGAGAACCAGGTACAGGTTGATTCCTTTGACCCCCAAACTTCTACACTCTAAAATTCACCTTGTGGAAGCCACCTACCCATTCACTCCACAAAATTAAAATCAGGACCGATCCTGGTTCTAGATTTTCCCATGATATTTGACCATCATGGGCCACGTATTCGGGATTTGGGACCCAAGGGAAACATCAAAAGTTGAAGTAAACTTCAAAGTAACTTTCCATTAGTTAGAGAAGGTGCACACAAGTTTCAGAGGCATGTTACATAAGCTTTCCCATCAGAAGACACGTCTAAGTTGACATCCTCTTTTCCTTCTTCCATCCTTTTACTGACCATTCATTTGTATTTTCCATTTACAACCTGCTTCTCAATATTTAGTTAATTCTCTAGACGTAGTAGATACAAATTTTTCTTAAGAAGCAGTGTGGCTCAATGGAAAGAGCACAGGCTTTGGAGTCAGAGGTCATGAGTTCAAATCCCAGCTCTGCCAATTGTCAGCTGTGTGACTTTGGGAAAGTCACTTCACTTCTCTGGGCCTCAGTGACATCATCTGTAAAACGGGGATTACGACTGTGAGCCTCCCATGACAAAACCTGATCACCTTGTACCTCCCCAGTGCTTAGAACAGTGTTTTGTACATCATAAGTGCTTAATAAATGCTATTATTATTATTATTATTAAGGTAAAGAATCCTTAGGAAGTATGTGACCTTGAGCAAGACACTTAATTTGTGGCTCATTTTCCTCATCTGAACGATTCAACACCTGTTCTCTCTTTCTTACACTGAGTCCCATGTGGGACAGGGACTGGGTCTATCCCAGAACTTAATCAATAAATCATTTTAAGAGCTTTCTCTATGTAGAGCACTGTACTAAGCACTTGGGAGACTACAATATAACAAAATAATGATAACAATAATAATAATGGTATTTGTTAAGCACTTATTATGTGGCACGCACTGTTTTAAGCACTGGGGTAGGTTATAAGGTAATCAGGTTGTCCCACATGGGGCTCACAGTCTTAATCCCCATTTTTCAGATGAGATTACTGAGGCCCAGAGAAGTTAAGTGACGAGTGGTGGAGCTGGGATTTGAACCCACGTCCGACTACTCCTAAGCCGTGCTGTTTCTACTAAGCCACAATAATAGATCTTACAGTCTAGAGGGGGATCCAGACATTGATATATGTGAATAAATTACAAATATGTACATTCGGGCTGTGGGCCTGAGTGCGGCGTGAATAAAATGTGCAAATCCAAGTGTAAGAACAAAGTAGAACGGAGTGGGAAAAGAGAGAAAGAAGGGTGACTCTCAGGCTTAGTCAGGGAAGGCCTCTTGTAGGAAATGTGCCTTCAACTTGCTTGGTATATACATAAGTGCTAAAGAAATACCACATACTTATTGTTATTATTATTAAAAAGTGTTTTAGCTTTAGATTGTCACCAGCAATCAGGTGACAATCAGTTTATTTTATTTGGTGTATATATTTTGTTTTGTTATCTGTCTCCCCTTTCTAGACTGTGAGCCCGCTGCTGGGTAGGGACCGTCTCTATATGTTGCAAACATGTATTTCCCAAGCGCTTAGTACAGTGCTCTGCACACAGTAAGCGCTCAGTAAATACGATTGAATGAATGAATGACTACAACTTTCCATTTTGAGTTTGGATTACACAGGAGACAAAGATTTTGTTTGAGGTTGGGGCTGGGATGGAGCAGGTCTCAAAGAGCTAGAAGGTCAGAAAGTCATCATCATCATCATCAATCGTATTTATTGAGCGCTTACTATGTGCAGAGCACTGTACTAAGCGCTTGGGAAGTACAAATTGGCAACATATAGAGACAGTCCCTACCCAACAGTGGGCTCACAGTCTAAAAGTCACCGTCCGGGGTCTTGGAAAACCTGACTGGAAACTCTCAGATCTCATTAGAGATCAGTGACGTGACCAGCTCATAAAGCCCAGGGGCCAACTGCTAGGTGCTCATCCACCTGCCGGCACTCTGGTACTGATTAATTAATTAATTAATTAATTAATTAAGGCATTTGTTAAGCGCTTACTATGTGCCGAGCATTGTTCTAAGCGCTGGGGTAGATACAAGGTTATCAGGTTGTCCCATGTGGGGCTCACAGTCTTAATCCCCATTTTACAGCTGAGGGAACTGAGGCACAGAGAAGTCAAGTGACTTGCCCAAAGTCACACAGCAGACAAGTGGCGGAGCCGGGATTTTTTTAAGAACATTTTTAAACTGATCACCACTGAACCTCTTACTGCCATAGTTCCTGCCGTCCAATTCCCCAACTGGATGTCAGAGATCATAGCGACCTGGGAGGTGAAGGGGAAGGGCTCTAGAGGAATTGTGGGGAGACGGGGGAAGCTGCATGGCCTAGTGAATAGAACACGGGCCTGGGATCAGAAGGTCATGGGTTCTAATCCTGGCTCTGCCTCTTGTCTCCTGTATGACCTTGGGCAAGTTGCTTCACTTCTGGGCCTCAGTTACCTCATCTGTAAAATGGGGATGAAGAGTGTGAGCCCCAAGTGGGACAAGGACTGAGTCCAACCTGATTTCCCTCTATGTATCCCAGCTCTTAGAACAGTACTTGACACTTCTAGACTGTGAGCCCGCTGTTGGGTAGGGACCATCTCTATATGTTGCCAACTTGTACTTCCCAAGCGCTTAGTACAGTGCTCTGCACACACAGTAAGCGCTCAATAAATACGATTGAATGAACATAGTAAGAGCTTAACAAATACCATCATTATTATAGGTTTCCCTCCCACCAGAGAGAGGCTCTAGGATCAGAATAAATTGATGAGCTTCTGCCAAACAGTGCCAATGCAAAACACACAAAATGCCCTACTGAGAGCTCACCTCCTCCAGGAGGCCTTCCCAGACTGAGCCCCCTCCTTCCTCTCCCCCTCCCCATCCCCCTGCCTTACCTCCTTCCCTTCCCCACAGCACCTGTATAGATGTATATATGTTTGTACGTATTTATTACTCTATTCATCTATTCATTTTATTTGTACATATTTATTCTATTTATTTCATTTTGTTAATATGTTTTGTCTTGTTGTCTGTCTCCCCCTTCTAGACTGTGAGCCCACTGTTGGGTAGGGACCGTCTCTATATGTTGCCAACTTGTACTTCCCAAGCGTTTAGTACAGTGCTCTGCACACAGTAAGTGCTCAATAAATATGATTGAATGAATGAATGAAAGGTAGGGAGGACTAGTTAGGCATCACATTACACTCATACTTGTCATGGGTCTCTCCTGGCCCAGTAGTTGCCACAAGGTAGCTGGCAACTCTAAGACGTAAACTCCTCCTCTAGACTGTGAGCTCCTTGTGTTAAATGTCCAGCCCTTAGCAATTGTTTTAGAGAGTTCGTTTGAAAATTATCATTACTCTGGAACACCTGAAAAAATCCCCATAATAATAATAATAATAATAATGGCATTTGTTAAGCACTTACTATGTGCAAAGCACTGTTCCAAGCGCTGGGGGGGGATACAAGGTGATCAGGTTGCCCCACATGGGGCTCACAGTCATCATTCCCATTTTACAGATGAGGTAACTGAGGCTCCAAGAAGTTAAGTGACTTGCCCAAGGTCACACAGCAGACATGTGGGGGAGCCGGGATTTAAACCCATGACCTCTGACTCCAAAGCCCGGGCTCTTTCCACTGAGCCACGCTGCTTCTCCATGTCATCCCAATCATGCTGTTGAATAGTTCCTATCTTTCGATACCTCTGCACTTATCTAGGAAGTTATGCTTTAATTTCTGTTATTCGTGCTTTGCGCTTTGCACTTTACTTCTAATCTTGTGTTTACTTTCATTTATTCATTCATTCAATGGTATTTCTTGAGTGCTTACTGTGTGCAGAGCACTGTACTAAGTGCTTGGGAAGTACAAGTTAGCAACATGTAGAGACGGTCCCTACCCAACAGTGGGCTCACAGTCTAGAAGGGGGAGACAGAGAACAAAACAAAACATATTAACAAAATAAAATAAAGAAAATAAATAGAAAAAATATGTACAAATAAAATAAATAAATACATAAATACAGTAATAAATACATACAAACATATATACATATATACAGGTGCTGTGGGGAGGGGAAGGAGGTAAGGCAGGGAGGATGGAGATGGGGAGGAGGGGGAGAGGAAGGAGGGGAGCTCAGTCTGGGTACTTCTTGTCCATTAGCCCCTCAAGGGCAGGGATCTCATTTTATATTTTTCTCTTCTAGTGTTTGGTAAAGTGCTCTGTAAACACTGTATGCTTAATAATCACTATTATGATTGTCTGCTACGTGACCTTGGGCAAGTTGCTAGGAGGCCTTCCCAGACTGAGCCCCCTCCTTACTCTCCCCCTCCTCCCCCTCCTCATCCCCCCGCCTTACCTCCTTCCCCTCCTCACAGCACTTGTACATATGTATATATGTTTGTACGTATTTATTACTCTATTTATTTTATTTGTACATATTTATTCTATTTATTTTATTTTGTTAATATGTGTTGTTTTGTTGTCTGTCTCCCCCTTCTAGACTGTGAGCCCGCTGTTGGGTAGGGACCGTCTCTATCTGTTGCCAACTTGTACTTCCCAAGCACTTAGTACAGTGCTCTGCACACAGTAAGCACTCAATAAATACAATTGAATGAATGAATGAAAGTTGCTTAACTTTTTTGTGCCCCAGTTTCCTCATCTGTAAAACGGGGATGCAATAACTATTCTCCTTCCTAATTAGACCATGACCCCTATCTGGGACAGGGACTGTGTCTGACCTGAATTTCTCGTATGTATCACAGGCCTTTGTTAAGTGCTTGGTACATAATAAACACTTAACAAATACCATAATTATCTTTACTATTATCATCATCTCATCACCACGGTATTCATAATACTCCTTAAAACCATTCAGGAAAATGCAAAAATAAGTGTTAATATGACCGTGGTGACAACTTAATAAGAATTGTATAATTTATTAAGTGCTTACTGTGTGCTTGGCATTGCACAAAGCACTGTGTCGGATATGAGCAAATTGAGTTGGACACAGTCCCTGTCCCGTGTGGGGCTCACAGACTTAATCCCCATTATACAGATGAGATAACTGAGGCACAAAGAAGTGAAATGATTTGCCCAAAGCCATGTAGCAGACAAGTGATGGAGCCGGGATTAAAACCCACGCCATGCTCTCCCCATGATACCCAACTTCATTTAGCCTCTCTATGCCTCAGTTTTCCTGTTCTCCCTCTTAATAATAATAACAACAATAGCATTTATTAAGCAGTTACTATGTGCAAAGCACTGTTCTAAGCGCTGGGGAAGTTACAAGGTGATCAGGTTGTCCCACATGGGGCTCACAGTCTTGATCCCCATTTTACAGATGAGGGAACTGAGGCAGAGAGAAGTTAAGTGACTTGCCCAAAGTCACACAGCTGACAGTTGGGGGAGCCGGAATTTGAACCCATGACCTCTGACTCCAAAGCCCGCTCTTTCCACTGAGCCATGCTGCTTCTAATTATTTAGACCGTGAGCTGCATGTGAGGCAGGGAGTGTGTCCAACTTAATTAACTTGTATTTAATTAACTTGCATCTACCCCAGCACTTAGAACAGTGCTTGACATATAGTAAGTGCTAAACAAATATGATTTAAAAAAAACTTAATAACTGGGATAGATACAAGATAATCAAGTCAGACAGTCCTTTCCTCGCATGGGGTTCACAGTCTGAGTAAAGGGAGAACAGGTATTTAATCCCCATGGTGAAGAAACTGAGGCAAAGAGAAGTTAAATGACTTGCCCAAGGTCACACAATAGGCAAAAGGTGGAGCCAGGGTTAGAACCCAGGTTTCCTAACTCCCAAGCCAGTGTTTTTTTTTTCCTTTAGGCCATGCTGCTTCTCATCAATAACTTTGTTATGAACAAAGATGTTGAAATGATAAACGTGATCTATTTAGGCTACAGGATAGCCCGTGCTTCCATCCGTCATGGTAAATGAATCAGCAAAGAAAGATCTGTATCCGTTAGGTGGGTACAATGTTTGCTGAAGTGTTACAGTCTAAGTTGTATTATGATCTGGAAGGACACTGACCTGGAAAGACATAGTAATTGGTGTTCAACAGGGATCAGCCCTGGAGCCATCTCTAGTAAAGTCTCAATCAGTAATCCAGACAAATAATAAATGAAGGCATTTGTTAAACTCTTATTATTTTCCAAGATAGGCCAGACATAATCCATGTCCCTCATGGGGCTCTCAAGAAATAATTAATAATAGTGAGCAAGGAAATGATATGTCTCCGTCCCCATGCCCCCAACACACACCTCCACATCCTCCAGTACACACCCTCCTTCCCCAAAAGAACTTTCTACCAAATACTACAAGCAGCATATCTTTACTCCCTCACAGTTCGAGTTCACCAAGTGAAAAATGAAAAATAAAAGCATCTCTTAGAGAAAGGAATTAAACAGACAGGTACAACTCAGTTGTCTCTTTTGTTTAATATTTTCCAGGTTATGGATGTGTAAAAGGTTTGCCCTTCTTAATTCTTTCACACTAAAACTGACAATCAAAGTTAAAAGGCTGACAAAAAAGAAAAGAATAATCTGACTTTTTTGTAAGGGTGGGGGAAGGTGATAATCTTCAGAAAAGTGTTGAAATGAAAATTTTAGAGTGTGTAGGAGTGAGAGGAGGAGCAAGAGAGAGAGACAAACATATATGTGCTTAAAAATGAGAGAGCAAATGGACACACAAACTTTTACAAAATTAATTCACAAACCATCAGGAGAGTAATAACAATAACAAACAAATCCCTCTAACCTGAGTATGACAGCCACAGAGGAGAGGATTGAGGATGACTATTGATAAGAATCAAATCCACCAAGATGTCTTTTATGTTTGTGCAAATAAGCAATAAATCTGAAAATACTCTCTGGATACAAGCAACAAGATCCAAAACAATCCCTAGCTCATCTCCAGCCCAGTAGAACCAGGCTATTGCTAAATTACCCCACAGTCTCCTGCGGCTTGCTTTATCCCACTATCAGGAAAACCAGAGCTGGTACACCCTTAGAGTTGTAAAACTCATATTCACTAGTCTCTCCTTCCTTCCAGGGGATATAGGACAAGAATGGTCAGGGTGGTAAGTGAGAGAGGATCTGAGAATGAGAATCTAAAGCCATCAAGGGCTTCAGTTCTACCCAACACCCATAAAAATGAACTTGTCCCTAATGAGAAGTTTATTTATGCACACTAGTGAGTAAAAACTGAAGAATTATTTGGATAACTGATCAGATTGTTGCTGCTAATTCAACCTTATAAGTGGCTATGTATGAGACTCACCCTGTGTCCAACCCAATTTGCTTATATCCACACCAGCACTTAGTACAGTGCCTGGCACATAGTAAGTGCTTAACAAATACCATAATAATAATACAACAACTTGCTGTTCATTGTCATCTTGCATCTGTTACTGTGTTTATATTCACAAAGTCATCTGAGTGTCTGCCACCTCTCGTCTCTCTCACCACCATTACTGGTGCCATTTCCACTCCACCTCCACTTTCTCCTTGCCACTACTAGAGTGAGGAGGGTGTGGGGGTAGATGAAGGGGGAGGAAAAGAGAAGGAAGGATGAGGACAGAGGTTTATACAAATGGGAACACTAGAGGTATGCATTTTAAAGTTGTACTCCCACTTCGAATGACCTAATTTGGAGAAAGTTGCAGTGAACAACAATTATTTTTATATTCCAGAAATGTGTGTTTCCAATAGAGAGAAATCAAATTTGCCTTAGGCAATTTGAATTCTTTGTGGCGGTAGGAATCGTATTGTCACTTTAGAAAGAAGTAATGTACCTGAGTTAAGCAGCTGACATCCTAGGATCAGGAGGTCTAGAACGGTCTCTGTGTGATGCTATAACCACATTTTGATGTCCTAACAGGGAATGTTTATTTTGTTGGACAGAAATTGTTCCAAGCAGATGAGTTAGAATCAACTCAGTTTCATACGTGGGAATCTTTCTTCTTTTCTGAACCAGAGACTCTCCAGGACAATTTAATTCTGCCCTCTCAAACACCCAGAAAATTTCACTTTCTTTTCCATCGTAGATTTCTTTCTCCATTGTGGGTACCAAGTATCAGCCCCAAGACATCCCTTTACCATTTTTCTCACCTCAGGGAGAATGGGGTGCCTCCCTTTAATGGGAAGAATTTGGGATGCATAGGCTCCCTTTTACAAAAGTAGACCAGAACCTTTTCCTCAAACCTCTAATTGAGGGGTTTTGAATGGCCAGGAAGGGCTCAGCAGAAAAATCTTCCCAGAAGTCCATGAAGGGCCAGGGAAGAAAAAGGATGGAAAAGAGCCTAAAAACATGAGTACAACCATCTTCTAAGGAGAAGCTGAAGTGTACATTATGGTTAAACACTGTGATTCCAATTGTTTTATTTAGAGAGGTCTTATGAACAATACACACCCTGCATATTTGGAATATGGGAGTTTTTCCCTTTCCTTTCCACACTCCTTTACCCACCTCTCTCACAACACAATCCTTAGCATCTCACAGAGGGATTTCAGAATGAATGTGAAGTTTTCAAATGAGAAAAAAGAATTTTGCACAATGATAAAAAATAGATTTTTCTGTATACAAGTGCCACCTACTATGTATTTAGCCTTATCAAAATAATGAATGCATACTAACACAAACATAGACATACAACAGACAGTTTTCAAGTACAGACTTGGAATTAGTGACTGTGTTTAGGTTTTTATGCAATGACTTTCCTAACAGAACTATTAACATTAAATATAACTAATGAAAGCAGCCTTAGGCAGCCTGGTCTCTTTAGCTCAGCAACATAAGAAGAATTAATGACTCAGTGGAAAAGAAATGCCTCTCCACTACTCTGGCACCCTTGTTTCTCCAGTAGTTGTGATTGTCTGACAACCTCATATACTCTCTTCATTTGAGTTATCAAATATCTCTTAAGACACAGATTTTGATGTGTTAAGCACAATTGGCTTAGAAACATATGGATAAAAATTCCCTTAAGAACCTGTACATGGAATTCCAATTAAAAGAGCGTATTTAGAGAAAAAAGTCCATTTGAGCTTTAGTGAAATACAAAAGATTTTAAAAGGCTTGGCATATCTGAACAGGTCTAACTCTCTAGCAGCTTTTTTAATAGCAAAGATTCTAAACATTCTTTGTCTAGAGACCACGAAAAGTGAAAACAACCTCTCAGCCAACTCTTATTATTTACACTCACAAAGGGAATGCATTACATGGGTAATCAAAAACTAGGGAGAACACAAAATCGAACGGGATTTTTTTTTTTTATCCTGGACCATTCATTTGCCCAAAATACTTCATTAGTACTAGGTACACTTAATTATTTAAAAGTCCCCTCTCATACTATTAAACATGTTAGCTGAGTGGGTAAGCACTTTCCTGTAAATTTATAGCTGTCACTTGGGCTCCAAGATGATTCTATTTTCAGAGAGATTTGCATCAGGGTGTGTGAATGTGACTGTTATAATAGTTGCATAACTAATGTTCTCTCCCTCACCACAGGTGCATGCAAAGATGACACTTTATTGCACAAGTGTATCTGCAACCCACAATGCCTGATGTCATTTTAATTTTTTCCTCTCACAGGAGTTTCCAAAGCCACTGCTCTAAGAATCATTCCATTTCAGATGGCTACACACCCCACTAGTCCATCTTTAGCTGCTGTCTTCCCACTACCATGACTATGCTACCTCATTTGGGGTCTTTCTTCAACAGGTTGACTACATTTCCATTAGCAGTTTCTAAATTTTAGCTCCCTATACAGAAGCTGTTCGAGTAATCATCCCTCTAAAGTTCCTCCAGAAAAGTTGAGATATAACTAACACTCTGGCAATATTAGCGGTTGACTTGCCTTCTAACAACTCATTGTGATTCTACCTTGTCCCTTTGATGTTAAATAAAGCACATAGGTTGTGATAGTGAAACTACTCAGGAAGTTGAATGTAGCAACTGTGATATGCTTAGCCTTCACAGTCATGGAGAAGGTTTTATGTCTGTTGGTTTTCTTTGGTATTAGGTGCTTACTATGTGCCAGGCATTGTATTAAGGGCTGGAGCAGATATAAGGTAATCAGGTTGGACACAGTCCATGTCCCACACGGGGCTCACAATCTTAATCCCCATTTTCCAGATGAGGTAACTGAGGCACAGAGAAGTGAAGTGACATTCCCAAGTCACACAGCAGACAAGTGGCAGAGCTTGGATTAAAACAAAAGTCCTCTGATTCCCAGGCCCATGCTCTTTCCACTGGGTCACATAGTTTCAGTGCTCCTAATGTGTAGGAAACATGTCTACTAATTCAGTTGTAATATATTCCCCCCAATTTCTTTGTACAGTGCTCTGCACACACTAAGCACTCAAAAAATAGCACTTATTGACAGATTGGTGGAAGGAAGGAACATGTTGCCACCAGAGCTGCAAACTCCATAATTCCAAATTGTGGTTCATTCTGTTTTACCTGGACTTTCCTTACAAACTTTCAAAACTGTCCATCTCTTAGAGGCAAGAGCCCGGGTTTGGGAGTCAGAGTACTTGGGTTCTAATCCCGGCTCCGTCACTTGTCTGCTGTGTGACCTTGGGCAAGCCACTTAACTTCTCTGTGCCTCAGTTCCCTCATCTGTAAAATGGGGATTAAGACTGTGAGCCCCACGTGGGACAATCTGATTGCCTTATATCTACCCCAGCGCTTAGAACAGTGCTTGGCACATAGTAAGCGCTTAACAAATATCATAATTATTATTATTAAAACTGTGAAGGGAATAGGCCATTCCATCCCATTATCCTGCATACTATCGTGTGCCTGTTGATTTGTTAGCTATTTATTAACCTACAGCTGCCCAGGAAAGTTTGTCAAGTTTTTGAGACACGGTGGTATGGCTGGTTAGATCAGAGCCCAGGATGCTGTGTCTGATCCATTCCTAGAGAAGCAGCTTGGCTCAGTGGAATGAGCATGGGCTTGGGAGTCAGAGGTCATGGGTTCTAATCCCGGCTCCGCCACATGTCTGTGTGACCTTGGGCAAGTCACTTAACTTCTCTGACCCTCAGTTACCTCATCTGTAAGATGGGGGTGAAGACTGTGAGCCCCACATGGGACAACCTGATCACCTTGTATCTCCCCCAGTGCTTAGAATAGTGCTTTGCATATAGTAAGCACTTAACAAATGCCATAATAACTATTATCATAATTATTAATAATATAATATATCACATAACAATATATTGAATAATTATACATTTATATAATCAAATAATCACATTAATTATATAATATATTATAATATATATGATATAATATATTATATTTTAATATAACATATCATGTTATATATCACATAATGCAATGTATTATATATTCTAATATTATATTATATTATATATCATGTGTTATAATAATATAATAATAATAATTATTATTATTATTATTATTAGAGAAGCAGCATGGCTCAGTGGAAAGAGCCTGGGCTTTGGAGTCAAAGGTCAGGGGTTCAAATCCCAGCTCTGCCAATTGTCAGCTGTGTGACTATGGGCAAGTCACTTAACTTCTCTGTGCCTCAGTTACCTCATCTGTAAAATGGGGATGAAGACTGTGAGCCCATGGGACAACCTGATCACCTTGTAACCTCCCCAGTGCTTAGAACAGTGCTTTGCACATAGTAAGCACTTAATAGATGCCATTATTATTATTATCATTATTATTATTATTAATATCATAGAGTAAAACAGGGTGCAATAAGGGCCCAGTTGTTGTAAAATGCATTCAATGCAGACATGCTGGAAGGGGCAAAAAGAGACCTCTATGGAAGTGCTACCTCTGTGAAAACCTTCCAACTCAATAGAGTGCAGCATGGTCTAGTGGAAAGATCCCAGGCCTGAGAGTCAGAGAACTTAAGTTCTAAACCCGGCTCTGCCACTTGTCTGCTGTGTGACCTTCAGCAAGTAGCTTATCTTCTTTGTGCCTCAGCTTCCTCATTTGTAAAATGGGGATTAAGACTGAGTACCATTTGAGACAGGGACTGTGTCCAACCCCATTATTTTTTCATTCATTCATTCAGTCATATTTATTGAGCGCTTACAGTGTGCAGAGTACTGTACTAAGCACTTGGGAAGTACTAATCGACAGCATACAGAGACGGTCCCTACCCAACAATGGGCTCGCAGGCTAGAAGGGGGAGACAGACAACAAAACAAAACAAGTAGACTAAGATCATAGGTCTTAGTACAATGCTTGACACATAGTAAGTGCTTAACGAATATCACAATTATTATTAGTAGTAGTAGTATCATTATTATTATTATTATTATTATTATTTTTATTATTATTACTCAGAGGCTATGAGTTCTATTATTCAGAGGTTGTGGGTAGAGAAGCAGTGTGGCTCAGTGGAAAGAGCACGGGCTTTGGAGTCAGAGGTCAGGGGTTCAAATTCCGGCTCCACCAAATGTCAGCTGTGTGACTTTGGGCAAGTCACTTAACTTCTCTGTGCCTCAGTTACCTCATCTGGAAAATGGGGATTAAGACTGTGAGCCCCCCGTGGGACAACCTGATCACCTTGTAACCTCCCCAGAGCTTAGAACAGTGCTTTGCACATAGTAAGTGCTTAATAAATGCCATTATTATTAATCCCTGCTCCACCACTTGTCAGCTGTGTGACTTTGGGCTGTGTGACCTGGGGTAGGTACAAGGTTATCAGGTTGTCCCATGTGGGGCTCACAATCTTAACCCCCATTTTACAGATGAGGTAACTGAGGCACAGAGAAGTGAAGGGACTTGCCCAAAGTCACACAGCTGACAAGTGACAGAGCTGGGATTCAAACCCATGACCTCTGCCTCCCAAGTCCGGGCTCTTTCCCCTAAGCCATGCTGCTTCACTGCTGCTTAACAAGCACCAACAATATTATTATTATTAGAATCCCTGAAAGCAGATCACTGTGCCCCGAAAGCACACACCCCAGAAGACATGCAAATGATTGTAAGCCAAATCCTTGAATCAGCCAAGTAGTAGGTGCTTAACAAATACCAACATCATCATTATTATTATTATTAATATTATTATCATTATCATTATTAAAAACAAGCCCAAAGAAAATGGAAGGAAGACCTCAGCCTGCACCTGGAAAGTCATATACTCAACAGACAGGTCCTATTGACAACAAAGAACTACATGTCACAGAATTATATCACCTAGGCAGCACAGTGTCCAACGATACAACATTTTAGATTGTGAGCCCACTGTTGGGTAGGGACTGTCTCTATGTGATGCCAATTTGTACTTCCCAAGCGCTTAGTACAGTGCTCTGCACATAGTAAGCGCTCAATAAATGCGATTGATTGATTGATTGGACAAGAAGCAGAGAACCGAGTAAGGAAAACCAGCACATCCTTTGGAAGGCAAACAAGAGCATGGTTACAGTGTGGTATCAAGCTCCAGAATGAACTGAAGGTCTAGAGAGCTGTAGTGCTGTCCAGCCTTTCTATGCTTGTGAGACATGGATCCCACACAGGTGGCTCCTTGAACCATTCCTTCAGCATCATTTACAGGCCATACTCAACATCAAATGACAACATCACAAATAATGAAGATCTGGAATGTAGTCAATCTCCAAGGATCAAAGCCATGTTCACCTCAACACAGCTGTGTGGGTAGGACATGAAGAGAATGAACCAAAGCTGAATACCCAAACTCTCTGTAGCGAGCTGTAATCAGGAAACTGAGAGCTAGAAGGGCAGAGGAAACATTTTAAGAACACGGGAAAACAATGCTGCATCTCAGCTGAAAACTGGGCATCAGTTGCTGAGATTAAACCTGAGTGTTGCATTGCTATCAAGAGGGGAGTCTTCAAACGAAAGTTTCAGTTGGTGTGGGAGTTGGGGAGACAAAGGAGAAAAGAGCATTACGTGCTGCAAGCAGTCGTTATAACACAGAACAACCTTTTTGTTTAAGAAATGAGACCTGAATGGTGGGTCCCACATTGGCCTTTTCAACCACACTCAAATCTAAAGGTGAATTTCACTCTCAGTGATATCTTTGTTGACTTCACAGGACAACTACATATAATTGCATGCATTTGTTTTCATCATTTTCATCGGTGCTTTTATTCTCACACTTATCGTATACTACGCTTGACACACAGTGAGTGTTTCACAAATATCATAATACCAAAAAAAAAATCCCTGGTATTTGCCAGTTCACATCCATTCATCTACTCAATTAATTCCTTTGTTGCAGGAACCATGTCTTTACCTTCTGTTGTATGTTCCAAACCAACTATTACATTGCCTTCTACACAGTGTCTGCCCCATCAATGCTTTTTTTGATGATGCTGATGACTGGTGAGTTTCATTAGAACAGGTCGTTAGTCAGAACTTGGCCCGTGATCAGACCGTCTCTCCAAGGTTCGCCCCCTGATATGACCTTCGTGTCACCTTCCCCCTCTCTCAGTTTTCTGTCTGTTGTCTGTTCACAAAAGCTGCTTTTGTGAGTTTTTCCTGTATGTCCCTCTTGTGTTTCTTTTACTGTGTCATCCTTGGCCATTTAAAAGGCAAATTGACGAAGCTAATGGGAAAATGGATACACGTCTAAAAATACAATGATAAGAATGAAAGCACGAACAAACTAAAATTCCTTCCAGTCTGTAAATTCACTTCCCACCACTCCTCATTTCTGGTTCCACTGCCAGATACAACACCAGTGCTTCACTCTAAAATCTCAAACTGTTGCTTGCAGGAATCAGGGAACTGTTTCTTTCCGTTATCAAGCTAAAATGCCTTTGTTCTACTAAGTCTAAATTAAAAGGGCTGCTTTTCTCTAGTTATTTCATTACTTAATTTTTCCTGAGGTGTCTAGTTTGCATTATTTACTGTGTTGAAATATTACCCTATTCATGATTGGTTTAACAATCAATGCTTCAATACGCTTGAGGCCCTGTAAATCTGTAGTGCATTACTGGTATGATTCCCAAGGATATTAGCTGCATGAAGAAAGCAGGAGCTAATTAGAAAAAACAGTTTTGTAAAATGTGAAATTCAATGAAAGCAAGAACCACTGACCAAAAAATACTCTGAAAGGAAATGAGAACAAGACGAACTGGTGGTGATTACTTTGATTCATCTTTGAGAGTGATTTTTTTTTCTGGTATTTGTTAAGTGCTAACTTTGTGCCAGGCACTGGACTAAATTCTGGAGAAGACAGAGTCAGAAGAATCTGGGTTCTAATCCTAACTCCACCACGTGTTGGCTGTGTGACCTTGGGCAAGTCACTTACCTTCTCTTTGCCTCAGTTACTTCATCTGCAAAATGGGAATTGAGACTGGGAACCCTGTGTGGGACAAGGACTATGTCTAACTGATTTTCTTATATCTAATCCACTGCACAGTAAAGTGCATGGCACGTAGTAAGTGCTTAATACCACTATTATTATTATACAAGCTAATCAAATTGGACACAGTCCATGTCTCACAAGTGGCTCAAAGTCTTAATCTCCATTTTACAGATGAGGTAAATGAGGCGAAAAGAAGTTGAGAAATCTGCCCAGAGGACCCGACTCCCAAGCCCACACTATTTCCACTAGGCCACGCTGCCCCTAATCTTTGCATTTTTCCATAGGCCTGGTCATCCAGGCAGAGAAGTAAGATTAAAAATATTCCTCTTCAAGGTCTCTGGACCCCAGAACCATCTAACAACAATAACAAAGGTCGTGCTTCTGATGAAAGGCAGGGGTTAGGAGATCCGACCCCTGGCTCCTGTAATCATCAATCAATCAATCAGTGGTATTTACTGATCGCTTACTATGTGTAGAGTACAATGCTACAGAGTTAACAGACAAATTCCCTGTCACCAACAAGCTAAATGAGAACCGGGTGGCCTAGTGCAAAGAGCACAGGCCTTGGAGTTGGAGACCTGTGTTCTTATCCCAGCTCTGCTATTTACGGGCCTCAGTTTTCTCATCTGTATAATTGGAATTAACTATCTAGTCTCCCTATCCCCCTAGGTATTGAGCCTCATGTGGATCAGGGACTGTGTCCAACCTACTTATCTTGTATCTCCTTCAGTGCTTACTAAGTACAATGCTTGAAACCCAGCACTTAACCAGTATCACAATGGATTATTGATGAAAACCAAAATAACAGCCAGGCACATACTAAGTGGTTAACAAATGCCGTAAGAATTTGGAGACTGTGGAGTCTGACTCTTCCCTCTTCCCATTCTCATCTTCCCTAAGACAAGGGAAGAATGGACTGCCTCTAGTATGTGCAGGGACACATAATTCTATCCATTAATGGTACTTATGGATCACTCTAGGGAGACAGATGCTGAATATAAATTATGGGTAAGGGAAGCAACTGAGTATAAAGATATGAACATAAGTGCTGTGGGTATGGGGGGAGGAGAAGGGCCTTTGTGCTTAGGAGAGAGGACTCAATAGGATAAGTAAGCAAAATAGGGTGAAATAAGGTGAGGAGATGGCAAATTCTTCAGGGAAGACTTCCTGTGGGAGATATTAATAGGGTTTTAAAGATGGGGAGACTGATGGTCTGTCGGATGTGAAGAGGGAGGAAGATCCAGGCAGGACGGAGGGTATGATAATCAATCATTCAATCAATTATGTTTGCTGAGCACTTATGTGTACAGGACCCTGTACTAAGCGTTTGGGAGAGTACAATATAACAGCCACATTCCCTGTCCACAATGAGCTTACAGTCTTGGGATTTGCAGTTTAGAAGGGACAATCACTAACTAGACCCCACACTCAGGAGGGGCAAGAGGAACACAGAAGGCAATGGTTTCCTAAGTGCCCCTTAGGAAAGTTAAATGAGTAGGTACTATAGCCTTATATGGGATTAATTTGGACCGCAGTTAATTAGGCCAATGGTTTGAGAGGATAAAGTGTGAGCAGCTAGCTGGGGAAGGAAGACCTTCAGCCATTTCAGACTTTAAGGAGGTTTCGTGGATGGTCAGGATGTAGGGAATGCTAAGAGCTGTGGCTCTGGAACAACAGAGGGTACAGGGTGGTCTGTGAGAAATATCCCAGAGTGTTAGGCTACCCTGAAGGTTTCCAGGTCTGATGGTTAGGACTCTGAAGGAGCAAGGCTCCCTCCCATGTGCCAGAGAAATGGCACAGATCTTCCCTGGCAACCAAAGTACTCTGGGAAGGTAAGACTGGAACAAGCAATGCCCCAAGAGAGGAGGGGAAACAACAAGAGGATGTGAACCCCAATATACCTAGAGGAGAATAGAAAGGGTCCCAGAAGGAGAGGGATGAAAGTTTGGATTGGAATTCTTTTTATTCTCTGATTAATGTTTATTCATTCATTCATTCAATCGTATTTATTGAGCGTTTACTCTGTGCAGAGCACTGTACTTAGTGCTTGGGAAGTACAAGTCGGCTACATAATGTTCTGAGAATACTTGCAGGACAGCTATTAAAAGATACTGAGATCTTACCTTAGTGTTGGCCTGTGGTAGGGCTGGAGGATCAGCTCCCGATACCTGGAAGACGCATGGATCTGGGAAATATAGAGAGTGGGGAGGATTATTTTCTCCATGAGCTTCTGGGAGCCAGTCCCAGGAGAAAGCATGGTACCCCATTCTACCCCATCCTAATCCTCCTCAACCTTACAACTATCTTCAACACTGTCGCCCACCCCTTTCTCCTGGAAACATTATACAACTTCACTTCATTGACACTGTCTTCTCCTAGTTCTCTTCTTTTCTCTTTGGCCATTCAGTCTCAGTCTCTTTTGTGGGCTTTTTCCCTGATTTCCATCCTCTAACTGTGGGAGTCCCTCAGGGCTCAATTCTGGATCCCTTTCTACTCTCCACCTACACCCACTCCCTTGGATAACTATTTTGCTCCCATGGCTTCAATTACAATCTCCATATGGACGATTCCCAAATCTACACCTCCAGCCTTGTTCTTTGTCTTTCTCTACCATCTCAATTTCTCTCCTCCCTTCAAGACACCTCTACTTAGATGTCCCACAGACACCTCAGACTTAACAGGTCCAAAACAGAACTCAATTTCCCATCCAAACTCTGTCTTTCCCCTGACTTTCCATCACTGTAGACAGTACCACCATTCTTCCTCTCTCAAAAACCCTTAACCTTGGCATTATCCTCGACTCATCTCTCTCTCATTCAACCCACATATTCAGTGTCATCAAATCCTGTCCATTCTACCTTCTCAACATTGCTAAAATTTGCCCTTTCCATTCCATCCAAACTACTACCACTTTAATCCAAACATGTGTCCTATCCCACCTCGATTACTGCATAAGGCTCCTTGCTGACCTCCCTGTCTCCCGTTTCTCCCCACTCCAGTCCATACTTCAGTCTGCTGTTCTACAAAACATTCAGTATGTGATTCACCACACCTCAAGAACCTCCAGGGATTGCCCATCCACCTCCACAAACAGAAACTCCTTACCATGAGATTTAATGCACTCAATCGCCTTGCCCCTTTCTGATTTCCTATTATAACTCAGTCCACACACATCCCTCCTTTAATGCCAGTCTACACGCAGTAACTCAATTATGTTTATCTCACCACTGACCCCTCTCCCACAACCTGCCCCTAGTCTGGAATGCCCTCCCTCTTCATATCCTACAGGTGTTCACTCTTCCCCACCTTCAAAGCCTTATTAATAATAGTGATGGTAAGCGCTATGTGCCAAGCACTGTTCTGTTATTAAAAGCACATCCCCTCCAAAGGGCCTTGCCCACGTAAGTCCTCATTTCCTCTTCTCCCACTCCCTTCTATACTGCACTTGCATTTAGATTTACACCTTTCATACCCACTCCTAGCCCTAAAGCACTTATTTATATATTCATAATTTATATTAATGTCTGACTCCCACTCTCGACTGTAAGCTCAGGGAACATGTCTACCAACACTACTGTATTGTACTCTCCCAAATGCTTAGCATAGTGCTCTTTACACCGAAAGCACTCAATTATTAAGATTGTTTAATTAATTGATAAATTGGGTCCTTGAATTTTGTTATGGTGTATGTTAAGCCCTTACTATGCATCAAACACAGTTCTAAGTGCTGGGATTGATACCAGTCAGTCAGATTAAGCACAGTCCCTGCCCCACATGGTGCTCACAGTTCAAGTGGGAAGCAGAACAAATACTGAATCCCCATTTTACAGTTGAGAAAACTGAGGCTCAGAGAAATTAGGTGATTTGCCCAAGGTCACACAGCAGGGGAACGGCAGTGGGATTAGAACCCAGGTCATTTGACTCCCAGGACTGCACTCTTTCCTCTAGGCCATAGTGCCTCCCATGTTCAATCGTGACAAGTTTCTGCTTCATGTGTCGGTGGATGAACAAACATTGGAGGGCTTTGAGGAGTAGGGAGGACACATACTGAAAGACTTTTTAGAGCAATGATCAGGGCAGCAGAACTAAGTAAGAACTGGAGAGGAGCAAGCCTGAAGGCAGGGAGGTCAGTGAAGACTCTGATGCCCAAGCAGAGTAGGGTTACCATGACTGTTCCTTGGAGCAAAGTAAAAAAAAAGAATAAAAATTACAGTTAAGTGCTTACTATGTTCCAGGCACTGTACTAAACACAGGAGTAGAGAAGCAGCATGGGTCAGTGGAAAGAGCATGGGCTTGGGAGTCAAAGGTCATGGGTTCAAATCCCGGCTCCACCAATTATTAGCTGTGTGACTTTGGACAAGTCACTTAACTTCTCTGGGCCTCAGTTACCTCATCTGTAAAATGGGGATGAAGACTGTGAGCCCCATGTGGGACAAGCTCATCACCTTGTATCCTCTCCTGTACTTAGAACAGTGATTTGCACGTAGTAAGTGCTTAACAAATGCCATTATTATTATTATTGTTCTGAAAGGTGATCAGGTTGGACACAGTCCCTGTCCCACAAAGAGCTCGACCATCTTAATCCTATTTTACAGATGAGGTAACTAAGGCACAGAGAAGTGGATTGACTTGACCAAGATCATACAGCAGACAAGTCTTCTGACTTCCAAGCTCATGCTCTAGCCACCAGGCCGAGCTGCTTCTCTTGTGCTTGGACACTATGCAGACTCAAGGATGGACACAAATTTCACTCCTGTGCCCAAAATCAAGAAATCTTTCACCATCTATACAGGAGCACATAGCCCCATTGGAGAGGTGTCTGGAGCAGGTTACCAAGTGCACATTATAGGTGCTTCTGCCATTAGCATGACCTTTGCTGCTCATCCACTCCTCTGGGGCAGCTTCTCATCTTGACTCAACACACTCTAGGAAGTAGTGCAGGGAGGGAAGGGAGAGGATGGAGTAAGCAGGAGTTCCAGCAGTTGCCGCTCCCAGGCAGTTATTTCCCACTTGAAGCAAGGCCGAGAAGGCATAGGTCTGCTTCAAACAAAGAGTAAGGGAGGTACAGGAGTTCCTTTTCCTCCTCCCTGAAGCCTTAGCCTAAAGACACGATCTGCTGCATCCCTGAAAGCCGATCATGCGATAAGAACTCAGTAGTTTACCTGTCAATTTGGAACCACCCAAAATAAACTTTTTCCCCAGATGTAGCCACGGTGATTCCGGGACTGTTCTAATATTAGTACAATGTCCATATATATATGAGAGCAATGTCATCCCCAAACTCAGGCCTGCTCTGTTTATCTAAAGAAGGAAATTGTCATTTAACAATGCCGGTCTCCATTTTAACTCCATGGCTGCTAGAACTAATGCACACTGAATTTTCGGACCCGGATCTTTATATGGTAATGAATGGATTTCCCCTAGGGGCAGCAAGTTTCCACAAGCTCCAATTGCTGCCCACTGAACCCGAACCTTTCGTTCCCCAAATCAATGCAATTTAATTCTAGTGGATGCATTTTTGCTTACCCTGTTGCGTTTCTGCTTGTGGAATCTTTTTCCAGAGTTGCCAATGAGCTACTAAACGAATAGGTAGTATGCAGCTATAGAACAACCTCATCTTTATGGAATCCACTAGCAACTTAATTGAATTTGGTGGATTTTCTGTGAATGCAAAGTCTACTAGCTGATGGGGGAATATTTCTGCCAGAATGAGTTGTTTTGGACACCCGGGGGATTTATTTCATCCTTTCATTTTTAACCTCTTGGGAGCTTGACTAATGCATATCCTGGGTACTTTGAGACTGCACCATTAATTTTCAGGGAATCTAATTTGCATCCATAGGATGATGTTCCTGGAGCACCACTCAGCTGGACTTATGCCTTAGGTCCCAAGGTCACAGGAGGAATTAAATAAAGCCAAATTTATTTTTATTCCTAGTCAAATTTCCTATACGAGCAATTGTATTACACTTAACCTCTTGGCTTCAGGAGGGTTAAGACAGCTTACATTAGTGCTAATACATTACACATTTTCAGTCACTTCAGACTGAGAAACACAGATTTCAAATATTTCTGATTCAATGCAAAATTTGTACTGTGAAAACAGGAAATTTTCTCAAATAGGATATCTTGTTCAAAATGTCTTTATTAGTTGACAGAGACAGGACTGATTGGCAAAGACATTTTCAGTTCCAAAATATCTGCAATAACCACAAAGCCAAGGCTTTCTCTCTCACCTTCCCTACCTTCTCTACTTCAGCCTCTTTTTCTCCTCTTCCTCTCCTAAGGATATCCACCACATTTTTTCTTTTTTCTATCTTCATTATTTTTATCTAGAGTCAGACTTCTCTCTCCATTAGAATAACATTATGAAAAAATTACCACAGTCTAATGACATTAGCAAATCGAAAGAATTCTGTAAAATGAAAAACTGAATTCCTACCCAACCAATTCAACCCAAAAGGCATTTACAAATTGTCTTTCTTCCTGCGGTAGTATTGCATATTTAGAGCGCTTTGAAACAGTGACAGACCAGAATTTGGTGCAGAGGACTTGCATGTATTTAGAATGGAGGACAGCTTTATGTCACACAGAAGACTGCCACATTGCTCTTCTCGTTTCAACCAGAAATGCAGAAGGAATGTGGCATCACATTAAAACTAATGGCAGTGGGACGGAGCAAGCAAAATGCCATTAGTCAAACTGGAATCCAGCCATCTTCCAGACACTGTCAGCTCAGCTCTGATTCAGATGGAAGCTGACACTTGCAGATGACACGTGCAGAAAGAAAGCACTTTGAAACAACGGTGTGTTGTCTGCTGCAGCCAGAAGTGGTCAAATAGGGAGAGTGAGGGATATGCTTCAGGGTGCATCCCCTGAGAAACCCTATTTAGGCACAGAATTCCGGATCAGGGAAAGTTCTGCAGCAGTCAGGGATCCCCACGATTCAACCGGGAACCCTCCCAAGGCAACTCCCCACAGTCTACTCCTTGGCGTCTCCATTCTGAACCTCAGAAATGTCTCCACCAATAGCAACAGACATTCCAGCAGAGAGTTGGGATTCCTCTCCTCCCAAACCGGACAGCTGGGAGTCTGAGAAGGAGGAATAACAACATTCACTGCGTTCCTACTTGGCATGGTGGACTGTACTAGACTCTTTGGAAGTTCAGAATAACAAAGTGACACATCACTTGCCCTCAAGGAGCTTACACGCTTGTGCAGGAAACAAATTTTAAAATATTTACAAAGGGTTTTATGTGGAGTTCTGTCTGGCGTGACATGTTTTCTTTTTTTCTGTGTTTTTTTTTCTGGTATTTGTTAAGCACCTTATTACGTGCCGGGCGGTTCTAAGCACTGGGGTAGGTACGGGGCTGGGAGTCAGAAGGTCATGAGTTCTAATCCCACCTCTGTCATTTGTCTGCTGTGTGACCTTGGGCAAGGCACTTCACTTCTCTGTGCCTCTGTTACATCATCTGTGAAATGCGCATTGAGAATGTGAGTCCAGCATGGGACATGTACTGTGTCCTACCCAATTTGCTTGTGTCCACATCAGCACTTAGTACAGTGCTTGACACATAGTAAGCACTTAACATATACTACAATTCTTATAATTGTTGTTATTAATAACACTTATTTAGGGCAGTGCACTGTATTAAGCTCAAGAAATACAATACAAGCAAAGCAAGTGACACATTCTCTCACTTAAATTCTGCTTCTGGCCTGGAACACCCTCCCTCCTTACATTCACTCATTCATTCATTCATTCAGTCGTATTTATTGAGTGCTTACTGTGTGCAGAGCACTGTACTAAGTGCTTTGAAAGTACAGTTTGGAAACAGATAGAGACAATCCCTATCCAACAACGGGGTCACAGTCTAGAAGGGGGAGACAGGCAACAAAACAAGTAGACAGGCAAACGACCGACAGTGAATTACTCTCCCCCACTTTAAAGCCTTATTGAAGGTATATCTCCTCCAAGAGGCCCTCCATGACTAAACCCTCTTTTCCTCTTATCGCACTCCCTTCTACGTCACCCTGACTTGCTCCTTTTATTCATCCCCTTCTCAGCCCCATAGCACTTAATCTATTAAATTTGTTTGTAATCTATTTATATTAATGTCTGTCTCCCCATATAAGCTCACTAGTACCTTGAGTGGACAGTAAGCTCATTGTGGTCAGGGAATGTGTCTGTCATATTGTTATCCCATACATTCTTAAGCACTTACTACTGTGCTCTGTACACAGTAAGTGCTCAGTAAATACAATTGACTGACAAGATGCAAGGAGGACACTGACATGGATTGTATGCTAAAACAGAACGTACAAACAATAATTTAAAATTAAGTTAAAATAAATAATTCAATACACAACTGATTCATTGTGTATACAATCCATACATGCTGGGGAAGCAGCATGGCCTAGTGGATAAGGCACGATCCTGGGAATCAGAAAGACTTTCGGCTCTGTCATTTGTTTGAGGTATGACCTTGGGCAAGTCACTTAACTAAACTGTTCCTCAATTACCTCATCTGTACAATAAATTAAGACTGTGAGATCCATGTGGGACAGAGACTGTGTCCAACCTGATCATCTTATAGCCCACTGTTGGGTAGGGACCGTCACTATATGTTGCCAACTTGTACTTCCCAAGCACTTAGTACAGTGCTCTGCACACAGTAAGCTCTCAATAAATACAATTGAATGAATGAATGAATCTTACATCTACCCCAGTGCTTAGAACAGTGTTTGACACATAGAAAGCACTAAACAAATACTATCAATATTGACTTGCATTAAGTGCTGAGAATGGATGTGTGTTTAAGTACATAAATTAGGGAGAGAAACATTGTGACAGATTCATAAGAAAAGCTAAAACTTTAAAAATTCAAAAATAGCATCCAAGACAAGGACAACTATAAACACATACACACACAAAAAAAAATGAGCACCAATCAATCATATTTATTGAGGGCTTACTGTGTGCAGAGCACTGTACTAAGCGCTTGGAAAGTACAAGATGGCAACATATAGAGACAGTCCCTACCCAATAGTGGGCTCCCAGTCTAGAAGTAGGCTCCCAGTCTAGAAAGAGTACAGAGTCTAGAAAGCACCAAAGAGTGCTATTATGATCTTGTGGTTAGGAGGGGCAGAGTTTCTGATTACTCCTGGCTCAGAATCCACTTGGTATTTTCCAACTGCTTCGTCTAGTGCATTGCATCCAGGGGGTGTTCAATAGATGCTTGCTAGGATAGCAGTCCCAGCCGTTAATGACAGTCATGGCTTTGCCAACATTCCAAGCTTGAGAAGTTTTGCCAGTGCTGAGGCTGCTGTTGTCTCTGCCATAATAATAATAATAATAATGGCATATATCAAGTGCTTACTATGTGCAAAACACTGTTCTAAGCACTGGGGAGGTTCCAAGGTGATCAGGTTGTCCCACATGGGGCTCACAGTCTTAATCCCCATTTTACAGATGAGGTAACTGAGGCCCAGAGAAGTGACTTGCCCAAAGTCACACAGCTAACAAGTGGCTCAGTGGAAAGAGCCCGGGCTTTGGAGTCAGAGGTCATGGGTTCAAATCCCCGCTCCGCCAATTGTCAGCTGTGTGACTTTGGGCAAGTCACTTAACTTCTCTGTGCCTCAGTTACCTCATCTGTAAAATGCGGATTAAGACTGTGAGCCCCCCGTGGGACAACCTGATCACCTAGTAACTTCCCAATGCTTAGAACAGTGCTTTGCACATAGTAGCGCTTAATAAATGCCATTATTATTATTATTATTATTATTATTATTATTATAAGTGGCGGAGCCGGGATTTGAACCCATGATGGGGCGGAGCAGGGGAGCAGGGCAAGGGCTGATGGAAAAGTCCCAGAGAGACTGTACAGATTCTCAGACAGTGATAGACCTGCCGCTGGTGGGGTCACAAAGCTAATTCAGCCTGGTAGCTCGGGTCAAAGGCAAAGACATGAGGGAATTCAGTTCAGTCGTGGCCTCAATCTTTTCGCAGGCAGAACATTTCCTCTTCACTGGTTTTTCCTCTTATGAAATCCTGTCCAGCCATTTCTCAGAGATGGCTTCATTTCTATTCATTTTTCTCCTGCTCGCCTCTTCTTTATGCTCATGCTTCGCTTCCTCTGGTTGCTATCTACCTCTCTCAATTCGGTACCTCTGGTACCTGTCAGCTACTGTGAACTTGATACCATACAGAAGAAAACGAGAAGCAGCATAGCCTTGTGGAAAGAGCAGGGGCCTGGAGTGAGCGGACCAGAGTTCTAAACCCAGCTCTGTCACTGGTCTGCTGTGTGACCTCGGGCAAGTCACTTAACTTCTCTGTGCCTCAGTAAACTCATCTGTAAAATGGGGATTAAGACTGTGAGCCACACGTGGATCAGGGACTGAGTCAAACCTGGTTATCGTGTATCTACCTCCGTGCTTAGTACGGCACCCGGCACAGAGTAAGCGCTAAACAAATTCCATAAAAAAGAGCCCCATTTTCAAGTTACTTAAGTGGCAACACAAAATGCATCATCTTTTTCTTCTTGATTTCTTTCTTGAGATGTATCAAGCTGCTTCAGATTTCTGGCCAAGTCTGACTTTGCTTTTTGTCATTTATTTCATATTTTGAATATTTAACAAAAATTCCTCTCAAGTAAAAGCTGTTACATGGCATTTCCCATATTCCATATTTAGATCCAAAGATCATCATGCCTAAATGTAATGGACTGCTTGCTGGAATCTCTCTAACTGTAATTTCTATCAGGGGATGGGGAGGAGCACACTTCACTGTTCAGTAATTGTCCCTTTTGGCATCAGTCACATACTAAAATACAGCAGCAAAGGGTTTTACTGGAGTGCTTATTTTTTTATCATTTTGCAGTTGACTATTTATGACATTCCACTGATGGGATTTCATGGCTCATGAACAGCCAATATTTTATAGGCCAGTTCTCTCTGCCTAATAATAGAGGGTATCATCCTATTTCTGCTCTGCAGAGCTGGTCCTTTTTTTGCACTTTGGGTATTTGCCAGAGGAAGAAATGTCTGACTTCTGTCCAGAGCACCCAGCTTTAGCTCAAAATCACAAAGAGCTGGGTAAAACCATCAGATAGCTTTTCCCCAAAGGCTGACAGATCGATTCACATTTCAGAATTTTGCCTTTAATCTTTTCTCCTTAAAACACCATGAGGGCCTGGTTTCCTGAATTTAATTGTGCAGGGAAATATTGCCTCTTACTCAACTCAGAACCCAGTTTCTTCCAGGACTTTCTCCTTTCTGCCTGGCTGTAAAACAAGAGCTTTTGAGTTCATCATTAAAGCTCTCAATGTCACCGCTCCTCTGCTCCCTCTTCCCCAAACCATTTGCACATGGATTTGATTTTGACATTATCATGCCATAATGTACAATGAATGATCAGGGGCCTAGAGTGCTGGCCTATATGCTGTAAGAGACACCAGTTACCCTGTAAGCTCCCTGAGAGCAGGGATCATATCTACCAACTATCTTGTTAAGTAGAATGATCTGCAGGGAGCAAATGCTCAATAGATACCATGGATTGACTGACATCAGGAACAAGTGCAGGAGGAATATGGATCATGGGGGCCTGATGTTTCATGTTTCCAAAAAAATGAGATGCACACATCTACAACCTTGTCAAAAATCTAGGTTGGCAAATCAATCGACTGGATACATCCTCCAGAATGCAAGTTTGCTGTGAATAGGGAATGTGTCTATTATATTGTACTCTCCCAAGACCTTAGTACAATGCTCTGCACACAGTAAGTGCTCGATAAATATGATTGATTCATCTTCTAAAGCCCCCTGCTCTTCAGGAGAAAGGACTGCAGCCAACATTATGTATGTTGGAATCCTGGATCTGACCCTCCCGGGTGGGATGCAATGGTAGGATAAGCCACTTGTCAGCTGGGGACGGGCTTCAGTGCTCAGCCCTCAGAGCCAAGTGGTGACCGGATTCATTCCAGCCCCTAGCCTCCCTAGGTATAGGAGCTGCTTGTCCTGTCTTATGCTGTCGAGTCGTCTCCTATCCATTGTGATGCCATGGACACATCTCCCCCAGAATGCCCCATCACCATCTGCAATCCACCTGGTAGTGTATCCACGGAGTTTTCTTGGTAAAAACCCGGAGGTAGCTTACCATTGCCTCTTTCCACGCAGTAAACTTGACTCTCCACAGTCAACTCTTTCCCATGTCACTGCCGCCCAGCACAGGTGAGTTTTGACTTGTAGCAGATTGCCTTCCACTTACTAGCCACTGCCCAAGCTAGGAGTGGAAATGTCTCTGCGTGACTCTCCCGCCCATAGTCAAGACTGGTAGAGAACTGGAAACTCTCCAGGTGCAACCCTGCGAGGGAAGCAGAGCCGTTGCCAAGCACAAATCAATCTGAGCCAGGGATCACAGGAAACCACCAAGTCAAAGCTTGAGAATTGCTACACTATTCACTTTTGCCTTTTCAGGAACATAAATGCTTGAATAATTGCTACAATAATTCAAGGCCCTACTGAGAGCTCACCTCCTCCAGGAGGCCTTCCCAGACTAAGCCCCTTCCTTCCTCTCCCCCTCGCCCCCCTCTCCATCCCCCCGTCTTACCTCCTTCCCTTCTCCACAGCACCTGTATATATGTTTGTACATATTTATTATTCTATTTATTTATTTATTTTACTTGTACATATCTATTCTATTTATTTTGTTTATATGTTTGGTTTTGTTCTCTGTCTCCCCCTTCTAGACTGTGAGCCCACTGTTGGGTAGGGACTGTCTCTATATGTTGCCAACTTGTACTTCCCAAGTGCTTAGTACAGTGCTCTGCACACAGTAAGCGCTCAATAAATACGATTGATTGATTGATTGAATAATGAGGGTATACCAGAGGCAGGAGTCACCAGAGGTTTAATATTAATGATGGTATTTGTTAATTGTTAACTATGTGCCAAGCACAGTTCTAAGCACTGAGGTAGAAACAAGGTAATCAGCTTGTCCCAAGTGGAGCTCACGATCTTAATCACCAATTTACAGATAAGGTAACTGAAGCACAGAGAAGTGAAGTGACTTGCCCAAAGTCATGCAGCTGAAAAGTGTTGGAGCCGGGATTAGAACCATCACCTCTGACTCCCGAGCCCGTGCTCTTTCCACTAAGCCATGCTGCTTCTCTGATTAAGTGTCTGTTTAAGTGTCGATGGGCCTTAAGAACATTAAGTTCGTAGCTCTGCCAGCAAAAGCAGGGACCTGACAGTCACAAGGAAATGGGTTCCTGGCTCCACCACTTGTCGACTGTCTGATCTTGGGCAAGTCACTTCACTTCTCTGTGCCTCAGTTACTTCATCTGTAAAACGCGGATTAATATTGTGAGCCCCAGGAGGGACCTGGACTGTGTCCAACCTGACTTGCCTGTATCCACTCCAAGCACTTAGAAACAGTTCCTGAAATATAATAAGCACTTAAACACCACAATTATTATTTTCTGTGTCTCAGTTACCTTATTTGTAAAATGGGGATTCATGCTTTGAGCCCCATGTAGGACATGGACTGTGTCCAACGTCATTAGCTTGTATCTACTCCAGCACTTAAAACAGTGCCTGGCACATAGTAAGCATGAAAAAAATACCATCATTACCTTCAGAAAGGCACCAGCCCTCTGCTTGCCCAACCAAAAAATAAAAAACCTCAGCATGTTTTTTTTTCCTCTTCCAAGCAGGCTGAAGAGAAGGAAACCATCATTTCCTGAACCTTATGAGACCAGAGATGAAAGGTGCCTAGCTTCTTTTTGAGCTGATACCTTCTAATTTCTATTGAGAGAAAAGTGTTACCCGCCCCACCCCACAACTCGGTTGTAACAAATATTAGACAATATTATATTGGATTCGTCAAGCACTTTGCCAAGCAAGAACCTGGTGCCTTTCTATGGATTTGATTACAATCCCAGTAAACTATAAACTCCTCAAGGCCAGAAGTCACATATTTTATGTCCTTTGAATGTTCCCCAAGTTCCTTAAAACAGTGCTCTGTACATAGCAGGTGTTCAATAAATCCTCTACTTACTGATCCTGGTATTTCCTTCTTAATTTTCAGAGCCTATCTGTGTGGAGTAGGGAGGGACAGATATTATTAACCCTATTTTGCCAAGGAGGACTTGAGACACCAAGAATGAAAGTGACACAGAATCAATCAATCATATTTATTGAACACTTACTTCATATAGAGCAGTGTAGAGCACTTGGGAGAATACAAAACAACAGATTTGGTAGACATGTTCCCTGTCCACAAGGAACTTACAATCTAGAGGGAGAGACAGACACTCAAATAAATTATGGATATGTACATTAGAACAGTGCTTTGCACATAGTAAGCGCTTAATAAATGCCATTATATATATATATATATATATATGTATATATATATATACATACATAAGTGCTGTGGAGCTAATGGTGGGTGAATAACAAATATAAATCCAAGTGTAAGGGCAATGCAGAAGGGAGAAGAAGTAGGGGAAATGCAGGTTTAATCAGGGAAGGCTTCCTGGAGGAGATGTGCTTTGCATAATTCTCTGAAGGTTAAGAGAGTGATCATCTGTCACATATTAAGGGAGAGGTAGTTCCAAGCCAGAGGCAGGGCATGGGCCAGGGGTTGGTGGTAAAATAGATTAGATAAAGTTTCAGTGAGTAGCTTGGCATTAGAGGAAGGAAGTGATGTGCTGGGTTGTAGAAGGAAATAAGAGAGGTAAGATAGGAGGGGGCAAGTTGACTGAGTACTTTAAAGCCTATGTGAAGAAGGAGTTTCTGTTTGATGCTGAAGTGGATGGAGGTCCTTGAAGAGTAGGGAAATATGGACTGAATGCTTTGTTTTAAAAATCAATCAATCAATCAATCAATCATATTTATTGAGCGCTTACTGTGTGCAGAGCACTGTACTAAGCGCTTGGGAAGTACAAGTTGGCAACATACAGAGACAGTCCCTACCCAACAGTGGGCTCACAGTCTAGAAGGGGGAGACAGAGAACAAAACCAAACATATTAACAAAATAAAATAAATAGAATAGATATGTACAAGTAAAATAGAGAAATATGTACAAACATATATACATATCATATATACACCAATCAATCGTATTTATTGAGTGCTTACTGTGTGCAGAGCACTGTACTAAGTGCTTGCACTGTGTGAAGCTTGAACTGGTGTAGGTAGAGACAGGAGGTGAGGAGGTAAGCATGGAGGTTGATGCAGTTGTCAAGGGAGATAGGATAAATTACTGCAAGAATATGGTAGCAGTTTGGATGGAGAGGAGAGGGTGGATTTTAGCGATGCTGTAAAGGCTGAACTGATAGGATTTGGTAATAGATTGAATGTGCGAGTTGAATGAGAGAGATGAGTAGAGGATAATGCCAAAGTTGTCGGCTTATGAGTCAGGGAGGATGGTGGTGCTGTCTACAGTGATGGGAAAGTCATGGGGAGGACAGGGTTTGGGTGGAAAGATGAGGTGTTCTGTTTTGGACAGGCTAATTTTGAAGTGTCGATGAGACGTCCAAGTAGAGCTGTTCTTAAGGCTGGAGGAAATACAAGACTGAAGAGGGAGAGAGATCAGGACTGGAAATGTAGATTTGGGAATCATCTGCATAGAGATGTTAAAGCCATGGGAGCAGATGAATTCTACAAAGGAATGGGTGTAGGTGGAGAATAGAAGGGGACCCAGAAGTGAGCTTTGAGGGACTTCTAGACTGTGAGCCTGCTGTTGGGTAGGGATTGTCTCTGTTTGTTGCCACATTGTACTTTCCAAGCACTTAGTACAGTGCTCTGAACACAATAAATGCTCAATAAATATGATTGAATGAATGAATGAATGACTCCCACAGTTAGGGGGTGGGAGGCAGAGGAGGAGACTATTAAAGGTACTGAAAATGAGTGGCCAGAGAGATAGGAGAACCAGGAGAGGACAGGGTCAGTTGAGTAATGTTTTCAGGAGAAGGGGGTGGTCCACTGTGTCAAAGGCAGTTGAGAGGTCAAGGAGGATTAGGATGGAGTAGATGCTGTTGGATTTGGCAAGAAGGAGATAATTGGTGACCTTTGAGAGGTCATTTTCTGTGGCATGAAGGAGGCAGGTAACCACGTCAGACACAATCCCTGTTGGTCATGGGGCTCACAGTCTAAGTAAGGAGGAGAATAGATATTTATGTAGTCCCTCTTTTACATATGAGGAAACTGAAGCCCAGAGGAGTTAAGTGACTTGCTCAAGATCACACAGCAGGGAAGTGGCAAAGCTGGGATTTTTAACCCAAGTCCTCTGACTCATAGGCCCATACTCTTGGAAAATAAAAGGGCTATACTAAAATATGGAATTAGCATCCTCCGCATCATAAGCCTTAAAAAAATCACAGAAATAAGGTGTATCCTACTTAGCTTGTATACATCCCTATTTTCACAGAAAACATTACCGCCAAGAATTCAATGTCCTTGGGATATATGTGTCAAAAGCTGTTTCTTTTTCTCCCTCCTTAGATCAAGATGAATGGGCACAGTGAGCAACAACACAAGTATGGCAATCTATCCAAAGTCCTCTCCAAACTCCCTAGCAGGTGGGCACAGATGGCAATGTTTGGATATCATGATCCAAGCATTAGCTGCTCAAGTATGGGGCTTAGAAACAACTTTCTGACAGTTTAAGAAATAATTTTGTCAAATTTGGAGGTAGACCGAAACAATCACAAATTGGAACAACTGTTTTTAGGAATAAAGATATTAAATAATAACAATGATGATAATGATATTAAAGCTCAGTATTTTGTGGGCCATCATTCTACTGCCCTATAAGTAATTTATGACATTGACTCATTAGTACTTGTACTAGGTTGGGTTATAAAGCTTTTGCTATAACTAAATCATAACAAACCTTCATTCTCTTCATTCATTTTTCTTACAATTAGATAACTGTAGACTGTATGATCCTTGAGGGCAGGAATCATGTCTACCTACTCTATCATACTGTACTCTCCCAAACACTTAGTAGGGTGCTCTGCAAATGGAAAGTGCTCAATAAACTGCTCAGTTGACTGATTGAAAATACGTCACCCTGAGCCTAAAGGTTTGGGTCTACATGTGCCGAGTGTTGTGGAATATTGAGGCATTTAGGATAGTTCCAACCAAACCACCGATATTAAAGAAGGTCGCCCATACTGGCCACTCATCAGATAAAACTATGATCTCTTCCCTTTGTCAGTATAGTGCAGGATAATGGCTGGGATACTGTGTGGCCTAATGAAAAGATCATGGGATTAAGAATCAGAACACCTGGATTCTAATCCCAGCTCTGGCATTGGGCTACTGTGTGGACTTGTGCAAGGTCATTTAAATTCTCTGTGCCTCAGTTTCTCTAATGAAATGTGGGAATAAAATGCCTGTTTACCCTGTCTCTTAGACTGTGAACTCCTTGTGGGTCAGGGAAGGAGTCCAATCTGATGATTTGTATTTGCTCATTCATTCGGTTGTATTTATTGAGTGCTTACTATAATAATAATGATGGTATTTGTTAAGGGCTTACTATGTGCCAAGCACTCTTCTAAGAGCTGAGGGAGACACAAGGTGATCAGGTTGTCCCATGTGGGGCTCACGGTCTTTAATCCCCATTTTACAGATGAGGTAACTGAGGCACAGAGAAGTTAAGTGACTTGCCCAAAGTCACACAGCTGACAAGTGGCGGAGCTGGGATTAGAACCCACAACCTCTGACTCCTAAGCCTGGGCTCTTTTCACTGAGCCACGCTACTATATGCAGAGCACTGTATTAAGTGCTTGGGACAGTACAATATGGCAATAAACAGACACATTCCCTGCTCACAATGAGCTTACTACAGTTCCTAACATAGCCTTTGGTGCACAGAAAGAGTTTAGCAAGTACCACAACTATTAGTCTATCAAAAATTTAATCTCAGTTCACAGTCCCTCAGACCACTCAAATGAGTCACACTATTCATAGTGAAAGACGATGTTTCTGTGGAGCAATACATTGAAAATCATTATCCAGATGCAACTGAAAAGTCAAAAGATGATTAATTCATGCATATGGATTTATTTCCTCTCTTTCCTAAAGGAAAATTGACAACATGTCCAAGGCAACTCAAAGCTAAGTATATAAAGACCCAGTATTCTATACTGGCATTTGAATGCCAAGTCCACAGAGCTTTTAATGCCAAAGCTGATTGGGTTAGGAGCACTGATTATATTCCTTAGGCCTGCCTCTGAAGTATTCTAATCATTCGTGCTCCACTTGCTTAAGAAATTGGTCTTCTGTCTGACAAGGAACTCCACGGAGCACGACAAAACTAAATACAAAGGCAGTCCAGAAATGTGCATGGAATAAAGGCAAACAAGTGAAATCGTGCGGGCATTGCACTTACCTTTTAATTGACAACACCACTAATGCAGTAAACCAAGATTCTACAACATTCTTATATACCTGATACTCTTCTGCTGTTAATGCCTATTTTGAGTCCAGAAAGGGTTCTCCTTTAAGGACAGGCCATCAAAATAGATGATATTCCATGTTGATTTTGAGTTTTCTTTTTCAAAATCCTCACTTCATATCATTAGCAAAAGATCATATGATAGAGAAGCAGCTTGGCTTAGAGGACAGAGTAAGGGCCTGGAAGCAAGAGGACCTGGGTTCTAATCTTGGCTCCATGTCTTACCTGCCGTGTGACCTTGAGCAAGTCACTTAACTTCTCGTCTCAGTTCCCTCATCTGCACAATTGGGGATTCAATTCCTGTTCTCACTCATACTTTGATTGTGTGCGTCATATGGGACCTCATTAGCTTGTATTTACCCCAGTGCTTAGTGCAGCGCTTGACACATAGTAAACGCTTAACAAATACCACAATTATTATCGTCATTACACGAGAGGCCTTCAGAACTGAATAGAAGAACTCTAGATGTTTGCTTAGCGAAGCAGGTGGCTCAGTGAAGAGAGCCCAGGCTTGGGAGTCAGAGGTCATGGGTTCTAATCCCAGCTCCGCCACTTAGCTGTGTGACTTTGGGCAAGTCACTTCACTTCTCTGTGCCTCAGTTCCCTCATTTGTAAAATGGGGATTAAGACTGTGAGCCCCGTGAGGGACAACCTGATTACCTTGTATCTACTCCAGTGTCTGGCACATAGTAAGTGCTTAAAAAATACCATCATTATTATTATTATTATTATTTTTTTTTTTTTTTTATTTGAGAGAGTACAATGTAAGAGACACATTCCCTGCCCATAACAAGCTTACAGTCTAGAAGGGTAGACAGACATTAATATAAATATATTAATTACAGATATGTACATAAATGGGGTGGAGGGTGGGGTTAATGAAAGATGCAAATTCAAGTGTGAGGGTGACACAAAAGGGAGTGGGAGAAGAGGAAATAAGTATTTAGTCATGGAGGGCCTTTTGGAGGAAATGTGATTTTAATAAGTCTTCATATACGAGGAGAGCGATCATCTTTCCTCTCCATCCATACTGCTACCCTGCTCATTCAAGCTCTCATCCTATCCCGTCTGGACTACTGCATCAGCCTTTTCTCTGATCTCCCATCCTCGTGTCTCTCCCCACTTCAATCCGTACTTCATGCTGCTGCCCGGATTATCTTTGTCCAAAAACTCTCTGGGCATATTACTCCCCTCCTCAAAAATCTCCAGTGGCTACCAATCAATCTGTGCATCAGTTAGAAACTCCTCACCCTGGGCTTCAAGGCTGTCCATCACCTCGCCCCTTCCTACCTCACCTCCCTTCTCTCCTTCTACAGCCCAGCCCGCACCCTCCGCTCCTCTGCTGCTAATCTCCTCACCATGTCTTGTTCTCGCCTGTCCTGCTGTCGACCCCCGGCCCATGTCATCCCCCGGGCCTGGAATGCCCTCCCTCTGCCCTTCTGCCAAGCTAGCTCTCTTCCTCCCTTCAAGGCCCTGCTGAGAGCTCACCTCCTCCAGGAGGCCTTCCCAGACTGAGCCCCTTCCTTCCTCTCCCCCTCGTCCCCCTCTCCAGCCCCCCATCTTACCTCCTTCCCTTCCCCACAGCACCTGTATATATGTATATATGTTTGTACATATTTGTTACTCTATTTATTTATTTATTTTACTAGTACATATCTATTCTATTTATTTTATTTTGTTAGTATGTTTGGTTTGGTTCTCTGTCTCCCCCTTTTAGACTGTGAGCCCACTGTTGGGTAGGGACTGTCTCTATTTGTTGTCAACTTGTACTTCCCAAGCACTTAGTACAGTGCTCTGCACACAGTAAGTGCTCAATAAATACGATTGATGATGATGATGATGATTTCCTGCCCATAACAAGCTTACAGTCTAGAGGGGTAGACAGACATTAATATAAATATATTAATTACAAATATGTACATAAATGCTGTACATAAATGGAGTGGAGGGTGGGGTTAATGAAAGATGCAAATTCAAGTGGGAGGGTGACACAAAAGGGAGTGGGAGAAGAGGAAATAAGTGTTTAGTCATGGAGGGCCTTTTGGAGGAAATGTGATTTTAATAAGTCTTCATATACGAGGAGAGCCAACATCTGTTGGATTCATTCATTCATTCAATCGTATTTATTGAGCGCTTACTGTGTGCAGAGCACTGTACTAAGTGCTTCAGAAGCACAAGTCAGCAACATATAGAGACGGTCCCTACCCAACAACGGGCTCACAGTCTAGAAAGGGGAGACAGACAACAAAACAAAACATGGGGACAGGTGTCAAAGTCGTCAGAACAATTAAAATTAAAGCTAGATGCACATCATTAACAAAATAAATAGTACATAAGTGGCAGAGCCGAAATTAAAACCCATCACCTCTGACTCCCCAGCCCATGGTCTTTCCATTAAGTCATTCGGCTTCTCAAATGCTTAGTACACTGCCCTGCACACAGTAAGCATTCAATAAGTCCAACTGTTTGATATGAAATATAAATATATATATATATATCATCATCATCATCATCATCAATCGTATTTATTGAGCGCTTACTATGTGCAGAGCACTGTACTAAGCGCTTGGGAAGTACAAATTGGCAACATATAGAGACAGTCCCTACCCAACAGTGGGCTCACAGTCTAAAAGGGGAAGACAGAGAACAAAAACAAACATACTAACAAAATAAAATAAATAGAATAGATAGGCACAAGTAAAATAAATAAATAAATAAATAGAGTAATAAATATGTACAAACATATATACATATATACAGGTGCTGTGGGGAAGGGAAGGAGGTAAGAAGGGGGGGTGGAGAGGGGGACGAGGGGGAGAGGAAGGAAGGGGCTCAGCCTGGGAAGGCCTCCTGGAGGAGGTGAGCTCTCAGCAGGGCCTTGAAGGGAGGAAGAGAGCTAGCTTGGCGGAAGGGCAGAGGGAGGGCACTCCAGGCCCAGGGGATGACGTGGGCCGGGGGTCGATGGCGGGACAGGCGAGAATGAGGTACGGTGAGGAGATTAGCAGCGGAGGAGCGGAGGGTGCGGGGTGGGCTGTAGAAGGAGAGAAGGGAGGTGAGGTAGGAGGGGGCAAGGTGATGGACAGCCTTGAAGCCCAGGGTGAGGAGTTTCTGCCTGACATATATATACGTATTGATGAGTTCTGTCTGGGATGGTGGGTTTAAGTCCCCATTTCTGTCTCATGATCTTGCAAACTGCACCTCCCTATACTTCAATTTCTCCACCTGAAAAATGGATAGAAAAATGCCAGTTCCAATCTGCCTCCAGACACATCTTGAAAATACCATCAACCATTGAATGGTATTTATTGAGCACTTAGTATGTGCAGAGCACCCTACTATGTGCGTGCTTGGGAATATAACAGAGTTGGCAGACACATTCCTTGTCCACACTGAGCTTACAATGAAATAAATATGACAGGAAAGCTTTACAAATGGTTAAAATCATTATCAACAGTATTTAATATACTAAAACTCACTCCCAACGCCTACCTTTAGATCACCTATATCTCCCACCATTTGGGGATTATAAACTGTTTCATTTAAGATGACTTTCAGTATAATTCCTAAAAGCAGCTTGTACACAGTCAACGCTCAATAAATGTAGTTGATGATAATAATGTCAGATTCGCAACGTAACTTGAAGTTATCACTTTGAGACAGACTTCCTGGAATCTCAACTATACCCATAGATGAGATGTGCAATTGCTAAAGGCATAGCAACCATCAGAACCAAATCAATAATAGCAACAACAAAGTTAATCCTAAAATGATGATAACCCAGCTTGATGACGAGGTACATAAACAAAGCAAAATTTCACAGGATAAATTGGGCTAGTGTCACAGAAAGGATAACGAAAATAAATGTTCTTAAATACATCCATATAAAATTAAAACCATTTTCCCCCGAGTTCTTTTTTATCAAAGAACTTTTTTTAATCTCTGAACATTGTACAACCTAATATATTTTCACCCAAGATAAATCTTGGGTATCTATTATGTCCTGCAGTGAAATTAAAATGCTTTAACTGCATCCAATCCACGCAAGCAAGCACGGGTCAATGCTAAGGTTCTGTGGAGATGAGAATTTACCGGAATTCATTTCGACATATAATATTTTCTGGTTTGCAATTTTGTGAGGTAGGTGAGCTACATATTGATATTTATTTGTCCTGGCCTATCTTCATGGTCAAAGTTAAGCAGTGAATTTGGACTGGGTAGACAGCCAATTGAACTGATTTAGTGGATTTGGGGCTCTGAATTGTCCGGATTGCTGGTCAGTCCAACAAAAATTCACTGGTGAATTTCCCACTTCGTCTTCAAGTCAGGGTGCGTAGCCTTGACGTCAAGGGATGGATAACAGGTTAGAGTCTCCTCAACTCTGCCCCAACAGAAGGGAGTGAACTACAATTCAGCCAAGGAAGGAAGGGCCCAGCAGCAGGTGAAGGGAGAGGTTTTCCATGGCATTGGACAGGGACTGGTGCACATGGATGTATTCCTCAGGTACCTGACATCAAAGGTCAGAGCTGAGCTAGTGACATCTGATGTTGTCTGTTTCTAATGGCGTGCAGCGGCAACCATGTCACTGTCACACAACAGTCCCAAGTGCTACCAATTACAAACGAGACCTGCTCTCAGAATGGAGTTGTCCACTCAGGGAAGGGGGACATTTCTCTACCACATCTCCAGAGAATACATTGTTTGAAAACACTGGACCCAAAATGGGAGACTAAAGTTAATTGTTTTCCTTCTAGGTGAGTTTAGCTCACCAGTGACCTCGATTCTACTTTATTCAGATTGGATTGAACTAAGAATCACAAGAATAAAATGAACAAATTTGCTATAGTTCTCACCGAGTTAGAGCCATTTTGAAGGCCAACACCTCTAAATGAAGCATTTCAAATTCACCCTATTTCCATTTTTTGTCTGAAAATTGCAGTCTACCCTCTATCTCCTGATTTTTCCTATCCCTATTATTTTCCAGCTCCTTAAAGACTTTTCCAACCTGTATGTTTTTGTGACCCAGCCGACCACAGGGCTTTCACATCCCTATCTACTGTGACAAATGAAAATGAAAAATAAGAACAGAAGTAATGCCCTCCTGGATCATTCATCCAGCCAGTTTCCTGTGTCTGGCAATGATGCAAAGTGTTGATGAGAAGAGCAATGGGATGGTTGCCATATTGAGAAGCATCATGGTATAGTGGATAGAGCATGGGCTTGGGAGCCAGAGGTCATGGGTTCTAATCCCAGTTCCGCCACTTGACAGCTGTGTGACCTCAGGCAACTACTCTGTGCCTCATTTACCTCATCTGTAAAATGGAGATGAAGACTGTGAGCCCTATGTGGGACAACCTGATTACCTCGTATCTACCTCAGAGCTTAGAACAGTGCTTTGCACATAGTAAGCGCTTAAAAAATACCATCATCATTATTATTATTGTTGTTCACTTCTTAGAGAAGCAGCATGATGTAGTGAATAGAGCACAGGCCTGGGAGTCAGATGGTCATGGGTTCTAATCCTGCCTCTGTCACTGGTCTGCTGTGTGACCATGGGAACGTCACTTCACTTCTCTGTGCCTCCGTTACCTCACCTGTACAATGGGGATTGAGACTGTGAGCTCACATGGGACAGGGAGTATGTCCAAGTTCATTTGCTTGTATCCACCCCAGTGCTTAGTACAGTGCCTGGCACACAGTAAGTGTTTAACAAATACCACAATTATTATTACTCTCTGTGCCTCGGTGATCTCATCTGTAAAATGGGGATTGAGACTGTGAGCCCTCATGAGACAGGGATTGTATCCAACCTTATTTGCTTGTATCCACTCCAGCACTTACTACAGTGCCTGGTCCATAGCAAGTGCTTAACAAATACCATTATTATTATTATTAGTAGTAGTAGTAGTAGTATTTTATTGACATCCCTGGATGTTCCCCCAATTACAATTAAAAACAAGGCTCCTCAGTCTCAGTCTACAGAAAGCTAAAAAAAAAAAAAGTGATCAGGTTGCAAAAACCACTCTGTTCCCCCATTCCTACCACCAATTGAGGAAAATGCCCTTGCCTGGGCCCAGAATCCCCTTTTAGACTGTGAACCCCACAAAGGACAGAGACCAAATCTAATTCTCATCTGTATATTCTCTTCCAGAGCTTAGCACAGTGCTCTGCTCAAAGGAAATGCTTAATAAATGCTATTATGACCACCTAGTTCATTAGTCCTGATTTCTTACACTTCAAAGCATTAACTATGACACCTCACACACTCCCTCATATTGTCCTTAAAGCAAGAGGAAAAGGACGTAAATGAAAATAAAAAATATTTGCCAAAAAAGTTGACCAAAACCAGAAGAGGAATATTCCCTAAGTGACTAAAGACAAAGATTTGACAAAGGTAAAATGAACGTGGGAAAAGAAAAAAAAAAACCTTGGAAAAGCAACCCAGATTTTGCACTGTAGATGCTTGGCTCATTAACCAGCTTTACTGGAGGCCTCCCTCACCTTGACAGAAGTTTATTTCCCTTCCGTTGCCTTCTGCATTCCTCATTTATGTCAGCCATTCCCATTTACATCTCACCTGGGCTGCATTCTCTAAATGCTGCCCTTGAGGCATTAGAAGCAGGATGGCATCAGAATCCCCAAAGTAGCTTTCATTTTGACTTACATACTAAAAGTTCAAATTCAAAAAAATATTTTCCCAACATAACCCCAGGGGCTATTGGATTTTATGAAGAAAACACAATTTATCACTGATTGATCACCAGGGAGATACTAGCAACTCAGTATGACAAACTTCACTCCTATTTTATGGTGCTTAAGTGTACCTCATCCTTTATTCATACGACCCCATCTTTGTTGAGACACATGCTATGATGGAAAAAAGGCAAAATGATAAATTGATAGTTTTATCAGGGAAACCTAAGGACTTAAAAGTCAAAGATTTTGGAGGAGAAAAAATATTCCTCCTATCCATCTAATAAAAAAGAAATAATAATTATAATAATTACTATAATTATAATTAGGTATCCGTTCAGGTATTAATAGGTGCCAAGTCCTATGCTAAGAGCTGTGATTGGTAAAATACTAACAGATTGGTTGCTGGGGACTTGTAATCTAAGGAGGAGTGAGAACAAGCATTTAATACCAATTTTAAAGATGAGGAAACTAAGGCCCAGAGAATTAAAGTGACTTACCCCTGATCACACAGCAGGCAAGTGGTAGAGCTGGGACTAGAACCCAGGTCCCTCAATCTCCAAGAGGCCATGCTTCTTCTCTTTTCATCTCTAAGGGCCAAGAAAGCCAAGCTATATCTTGCCCAGAAAGTTGTGAGGAAGAGAAAGGTGATATTGCCCTCACAGTGTCAAGTCTACTTGTTCATGATTCTAACTGAGGCTCTTGACTACGATGATGTGGGATCCTATAGTCAAGAGCTACTTCTGGCATCGTGAAGAAGTAAGATCTAGCTGGCGAGTCAGCCCTGACACAAGGACAAAGTTAATGGATGCTTCCTTCTCAGAGGGTTGTACTTCGGAAGGATATGAAAACTTCTCCCGTAGTAAAGGGCTCGACAATGAGAACAGGTGAGCCCTAGGAATCCTGAGGTCAAGCTAGATGTTTCTTCTCTCCCAAGATGAAAGCCAACCCATCAATTGGTTGGGCAGCAAGAGGTTGGAAGGGAATCTAATATCATCCCACCTGTCACCAAATCCAGGAGTCACAATAGCACCATAACCTTCCCAAATTATTAGGTACTTTATTTCCAAACACTATTTGATCCAAAACCCAGCCTACTTAAAAGTCAGGAGTAAGGCAGCTAGTCCTATGAATGCATGAAAGGAAGAGCCATACCTTAGACAACTGGGCCCCGAAATAAATGAGAGTACTGTTATACGGTTTTTATTTTCACAATTCAGGAAGTACTGTGTTGACACCCTGAAAACTGCTTACTAACATGCTTTGTTTACCTCCAGGGCCATCTGATATCTCATTGTTCCGATGCCACGCACTATTTTTAGAACTTGTGAAAACTACGATGTATGTCCTCAATTTATAATAAAAAATTAATAATGAAAAACAAACATTGTGTGAAACATTTATAGTTGGGAATAGCAGAGGCAATTCAAGTACAATTCAACAAGCTCATACTTTAACCAAATCCTGATTTGCAACTACATACATTCTCATTCGTTTTCTTTCTTTCTTTCCTTCTCTCTTTCTTTCTCTCTTTTTTTCTCTCTTTCCATCTTTCTCTTTCTTTCTCTTTGTTTCTCTTTCTTTCCTTCCTTCTTTCTTTCTCTCTCTCACACACACACAGTCTTAGCCATATCCATGCCAATTTACAGTCACACAAAAATGCCAACAATTATCTTTCCTAATGATCTGCTCTGAGTCAGCCAACCCATCTATCTTATCATCATCCTCAATTGCTGTCATCTCAAGATAATGAGCTCAGAACTATGAAAACATCCTGATTCTGTCCTAAGAGCTTGCATCTTTAACTATGCAGCTGAATGTTACAGTGGAAAGCATTCTGCAAACAATACCACCAGAGACTCTACCTTTATTGATTATTGAATAACAGTGTGACCTAGTGGAAAAGCACATCCTGGGGGTCACTGAACCTGGGTTCAAATTCTGCCTCCACCCCTTGCCTGATGTGTGACCTTGGACAAGTCACTTAACTTGTCTGTGCCTTATTTTTCTCATCTGTAAAATGAGGATTCATTACCTGCTTTCCCTCCTGTACCATGATGCCAATCCTAAGGGACAGAGGTTTTCCTGTTTGACGATTTCCCCAAAGATTGACCAATTTCTAAGCAGCTGTACAAAGTGACTATGACGGCGTTTGTTAAGTGCTTACTATGTGCAAAGCACTGTTCTAAGCGCTGGGGGGGGTACAAGGTGATCATGTTGTCCCACGTGGGGCTCACGGTCTTAATTCCCATTTTACAGATGAGGTAACTGAGGCTCAGAGAAGTTAAACGACTTGCCCAAGGTCACACAGCAGATATGTGGGAGAGCCGGGATTAGAACCCATGACCTCTGACTCCCAAGGCCATGCTCTTTCCACTGAGCCATGCTGCTTCTCTGGAGAGGGGGGAGACTATTCCCTTTCTAAAGTCCACCAAGACTCAGTTTTGGCACTACTGGCAAAGAGGGGGTAAGGCAGTGGGGAGGAGGCTGGGTAGGAATCTTTCTGCAATCCATCCAACATTTCTGCCACTCTTCCTCTGGGTGACCTTGGGCAAGTCACTTAATGTCTTTGTGTGTCAGTCACCTCACCAATTACCAAATGGGGATCAAGACTGCAAGACCCACGTGGGGTATGGACTGTGTCCGACCTGATTAGCTTCAATCTACCCCAGCATCTACTACAGTGTCTGGCACATAATAAATGCTTAACAAATACCTTAAAAAAATTACTTGCAGCAGGGAGAAAGCGAAAAAGACTGTGAGCCCACTCACACTTTTAGACTGTGAGCCCACTGCTGGGTAGGGTCTGTCTCTATATGTTGCCAATTTGTACTTCCCAAGTGCTTAGTACAGTGCTCTGCACATAGTAAGCGCTCAATAAATACGATTGATGATGATGAAAAAGAAGCAGGTTTGCTTCTCTTTGGAGGAGCTGCCATTGTAGCAGGTAATGAATCCTCATTTTCCAGAGGAGAAAAACAAGGCACAGACAAGTTAAGTGACTTGTCCAAGGTCACACATCAGGCAAGGGGTGGTGGCAGAATTTGAATCCAGGTTCAGTGACTCCCAAGGTGTGCTTTTCCACTAGGTCACGCTGTTATTCATTAATCAATAAAGGTAGAGTCTCTGGTGGTATTGTTTGCCACCGGGTTCTGGACTTTATCCTCTCTCCTTTCCTCCAGGGATCTGGAGACAGAGCTGGATCTGCTCAGGCTGGAGAAGATATGAAGGTGTCCTTCAGGAGGAAAAAAAAAGTTGTCTGCCTGGAACTCCAAGATCTCCTAAAGTTCTGAAAACTATGTTGGGCTCTCACCTACACAGTACGCTGAGGGCAAGTAGCAGCAAGTGTAACTGGGCTCAGACACCCTCCTGGTTACAACCAAACTGCTCTCCCACCCTCCCTGCCTCCGACAGTTTCTGCTGTTGCTATGGAAAGAGCAGGGGACCTGAGAAGTAAGATTCAGTGGGTGTTGAGTTCCCCCAACTTTCAAAATCCAAGGGGATTGTGTCACTGGTGAGGTCAACTCAACAGCCAGATCTGCCAGCCGATCAGATCCTGCCTGGGGGACTGTGACCCCACTGGTGGGTAGGAACTGTCTCTATATGTTGCCAACTTGTACTTCCCAAGCGCTTAGTACAGTGCTCTGCACACAGTAAGCGCTCAATAAATACGACTGAATGAATGAATGACTGAATAAGAGGAGGGGGCAGTAGGGGCAGATGGTAAACCGATGTTTTAATTGAAAAAATGAGCAACGAGCATTTCCCGGAAGCCTTGTGTTGTGCAAGTTGCAGATTAAAAAGCCTCAGATTTATTATGTACCCCTCTCTCCTTCCTAAACTGTGAGCCCAGTGCCAGACGGGAATCAAGTTCAATCTGATTTTCCTGTAGCTACTCCAGTGATGAGTGCAGTGTTTGCCCCCCAGGTAACTGCCACAGTTATTATCACTGTCATTATTATTATTGTTAGTAGTTGCTGTACTTGCTTTGTACAAAGCACTGTACTAAGAACTGCAGCAGCAGCAGGACTCAGTGGCAACAGCCCGGGCTTGGGAGTCAGAGGTTGTGGGTTCTAATCCTGGCTCGGTCACTTATCAGCTGGGTGACTTTGGGCAAGTCACTTCATGTCTCTGAGCCTCAGTTCCCTTATCTGTAAAATGGGGATTAAAAGTGTGAGCCCCACGTGGGATGACCTGGTCGTATCCCAGCACTTAGAACAGTGCTTGGCACATAGTAAGCACTTAAGAAATACCTTCATCATCATCATCATCAACTGGGGAAAATGCCTGGGCTCTCTTTCAGACAGAGGTCCTTGAAATTGGACAATAGAGCATAAGGTAGAGACTGTCTCCTAACTCCACTGTACTCTCTTTACAATTTAATATAGTGTTCTGTACAGAATAAGCCCTCAATAAAAACAATTGATCAATATAAGGAAAAAGAGAGAAGGGGAGGGATAAAATTAATAATAATTGTGGTATTGTGGTATTTGTTGGTGGCAATTTTGGTATTTGTTGTGTTTACTAAATAGAGAAGCAGCGTGGTTCAGTGGAAAGAGCATGGGCTTTGGAGTCAGAGGTCGTGGGTTCAAATCCCAGCTCTGCCAATTGTCAGCTGTGTGACTTTGGACAAGTCACTTAACTTCTCTGTGCCTCAGTTACTTCATCTGTAAAATGGGGACTAAGACTGTGAGCCCCCCATGGGGCAACCCGATCACCTGGTAACCTCCCCAGCACTTAGAACAGTATTTTGCACATAGTAGGTGCTTAATAAATGCCATTATTATTGTGATTATGTTACTTAACTTCTCTGTGCCTCAGATACCTCATCTGCAAAATGGGGACTAAGACTGTGAGCCCCCTCTGGGACACCCTGATCATCTTGTAACCTCCCCAGTGCTTAGAGCAGTGCTTTGCACATAGTAAGCATTTAAGAAATGCCATTTTTATTATTATTATTATATGACATCTTCCCCAGATCTGAGAACAAGTGCTTGGCACAACGTAAGTGCTTAACAAGCAATTATTAATTATTATCATTATTCTAAGTGCTTACTATGTTTCTACACTGTTCTACAGCGCTGGGAATCAGGTTGGACACAATCCCTATCCCACATGAGCCTCACAATCTAAGTAATTGGAGGAGGGAAGGCTTCACTCTCACAGTGTCAGGGGGAAGAAGACTGCCACCCCTTTCCCTCAAAAAAAGCACTTCTACCCCTTCCCCAAATTATCAGCACAGCCTCCAGGGCCTCTGTGACATGCAGGGCCAAGAACGTATTTATACTGTTTCTGCCCACCCTTGGGACAAAAAAAATGGCACGGGATTCTGTCACATGCCCTAATTTTCCATACGAACATTTCTTAGCAGCTAATTCTCCATTTTAGTTCTGAAAATAATTTAAGCTCCTTAGTTATGTGGATAAGACTAATGAACTAATAAGACAAACTAATAGCACTCTTCAGCTTTATGGCATCTGTTCTCCTCCTGCCAAAAGTACAATAAATAACTTCTAAATATCCATCATGACGGCGCAATGCATAAAATAAATTATGCAGTAAGCTGGAATAATTACAGTACCCTTTCCGACTTCCTTACTAGCTTAAAATCTGCTCTATGGGATGTGGTTTATTAAAGTAATCAAACTGTATAGTGAATTCATTAACTGGCTGCTCTCTAAATGTCAAAGACCAATTCCTTGATAAATGCCACCGTGCCTATTGACTAACCGCAGCTTTTTGGATGGGTTCCCTGCCCCTCCAGCTGTTTTCGGTGCCCAGGAAGAGATTGGTTGTGCCACCCTCTGAGGTAGCTGCGGGCAGGGCTTACCAAGCTCCTTTATAGATTTTTTTTCCAGTTTACAGCCAAGCATCCAGGGAAAGCTAAATCGCACACATGACTTTCCACTATCTGCCCCCTTCCACCACCTCCAGAAGCCCCAGTTGCCCTCTGGTCCACTCCTAAAGCCATCTGGGCCTCTCTCCTTGCTCCCATCCAACTTCAAGAGGGCCAGAATGAGGCCCAGATGGCTTAAGGTCTGAAGGTATTTTTTTTCTAATGGTATTTGGTTAAGCGCTTACTATGTGCCAGGCACTGTTTTAAGTAATGGAGTAGATACAAGGCAATCAGGTTGGACACAGTCCATGACCCACATGGGGCTCACAGGCTTAATCTCCATTCTACAGTTGAGGCAACTGAGGTACAGAGAAGTTAAATGACTTGACCAAGGTCACACAGCAAACAAGTGGCAGAGTTGGAATTAGAACCCAAGTCCTTCTGACTCCAAGATTCATGCTCTAAGCCACTAGGCTATGCTGCTCTCACCCTGCTCTGCAGGAAGCTGAATGATGAAGGCTCACTCCCACCCAATCCTACCATCATGCTCATTCCAATATAGTGCCCGGCAGTTGTCAATCCATCAGTCATTTTAATTGAGTGCTTACTGTGGAAAGGTATGTTTGGGACAGTTCAACAGACTTGGTAAGCATGTTCCTTGCCCATGAGGAGCTTATAGTCTAGAGGGGAAGACAAGCATTAAAATTAATTTACGGATATGCATATAAGAGCCTTGGGGCTGAGGGTGGGGAGAATAAAGGGCGCAAATCCATGTTCAAGTCCTCGCACTGCCAGTCCTCAGCCCCTCCAGCAGAACACGGCTCCGTCGCTTCCCTGTTGTTTGATCTTGGGCAAGTCACTTCACTTCTCTGTGCCTCAGTTACCTCATCCATAAAATGGGTTTAAAGACTGTGAGCTCCACATGGGACAGGCATTGTGTCCAACTCCATTTGTTTGTACCCACCATAGTGCTTAGCACAGTCCTTAGCATGTAGAAAGCACTTAACAAATATCATAATTATTATTACTATTTTTATTAAGATGCCTGAGTGCTATGGCCAATGCCCTCTCCTGATCTCTGATATGGAAAAGCAGCAGGGGATCAGATCCTACTGAGGAGAACACTGACCACTGTCATGAAATAAGCCAAATCTAGCAGCCCTGGCCACTTCATCTTTTCCCAGGAATGATGGTTTGCTGCTGCAATTTTACGTAACTGCTACCATATTAAATTATTTATTTTTAAATCTTGGCTCTTCTCTCACCTCTGCTTCTGAATGACTAACCTCCTCTCCTTCTCTAATTCATCATACTTTTATGCTCCCATCCGCATTAGAAATGTATCCATAGCTAGCTAGTCCCACATTTCTACTGAATAATAGAATCTCTGCATAGGAATTTGAATACTGGGGCATTCACATCCCTTCAAAGCTCTGGTCCCATTGAACATCAAGGAGTAAATTAAGTGTGGGCAACAGCAAGACTGCACAAACTGAGTTCTAGTTGTGCTCCCTTTTCCTTTTCCCTTCAGGAATTAAGTTCTCCCACATCAATTTTTGCTTGTAATAAATATATAAGTATCTAATCTGCAAGATTGCCATTCACAGAGCTCTATTTGGTAGCCACATGAGCTACAAACCTCACACAAGTGCCTAGACCCCTAAACTTGAAGTAGAGAAGACAGAAATGTGTTTGTGTACCAGACATTACTTCATCCCATTGGTCCTACAACTTAAAACCACCACACTTCATTGTGTAGAAAGACATGTTCTGAGCCCAAAATAATTAGTAATCTGCTAACAAAAATACAGATCTTCCATAAAAGCAAGTTGTTCTAACTGTTCATTTCTCTGTTCCCACCAGGGAGATCTCTAAAGGGTTCTTCTTCTAAATGCAGCTGATTGATTCGTAGGAAGCAAGTCATAACCAGGTCTGCCATCTATATCCTCCAAAGGAAGCAAAGTGACAGCATACAAAATAGCAGGCTGAGATTTCAATATGGTCCAGACAAAGGAAACATCTTTTTTGACACTCTGCCAGCTAGAATATTGCCAAACTCCTTAACCAACTAAAGTATCTGTATTTAAAAGGAAAAACGAGTGCCACTCCTACTGCTAGTTCTCCTAGTTCTACTATCTACTAGTCTCTACTAGTTCTACTAGCGTGGCTCAGTGGAAAGAGCATGGGCTTTGGAGTCAGAGGTCATGGGTTCAAATCCCGGCTTCATCCAATTGTCGGCTGTGTGACTTTGGGCAAGTCACTTCACTTCTCTGGGCCTCAGTTACCTCATCTGTAAAACGGGGATTGACTGTGAGCCCTCCGTGGGGCAACCTGATCTTCTTGTAACCTCCCCAGCGCTTAGAACAGTGCTTTGCACATAGTAAGTGTTTAATAAATGCTATTATTATTATTATTACTAGTTCTCCTGTCCCTAATTTGGTTTAGTATCTGTCACCCCCTGCAAACTATAAGTGCCTTGTGGACAGGGATCACATCTACCAACTCTGTTGTTCACAGTACTTTCCCAAGCACTTAGTCCAGTGCTCTAACCACAGTAAGCACTCAAATATCAGCATGGCCTGGTGGCAAGAGCACAAGCTTGCGAGTAAGAGGTTGTGGGTTCTAATCTCAGCTCTGCCATTTATCTGCTGTACGACTTTGGGCAAGTCACTTAACTTCTCTGTGCCTCAGTTACCGCATCTGTAAAATGGGGATTTAAACTGTGAACCCCACGTGGGACAACCTGATCATCTTGTATCTACCCCAGCACTTAGAACGGTGTTTGGCATAGAGTAAGCATTTAACAAATGCCATAATTATTATTATTATTATAACTATTATCACTGCTTGCTTGATTGATGACTCTCTCTTGTTTAGGTGGACAGTTTTGAAGATGGTCTATCCCTCTGGAACTCAGTTGAAAATGGAAATAGGCAATCTGTCTGAAAACCTATTGTCTTGAGTAAATACTGGGGACTAATTGCTTTTGTACTGAATCAATAAGCCTGCCAAAATACAACTGTAAAACAGAAATCACCTAGTGACTTTGAGATCCCAACTGTATGGAGAGATATGGAACAGCCAGCAGCAGAATGGACCATGGCTCATACTTAAATTGATGGAGAAGATCAAATGCATTCACTTGTTTTACCTGATCAAATATAGAAACCTATTAAATGTCTATTAGAGCCAGGTAGATTTTATTCTTGGACAAGATCTATAGTTCCTGACAATATTTTTTTCCAGCAAATATGAAATCTGTCAAGATGCTCTTGGGGTCATTCACCCTGGGCTTATTGAGAAGTTGTCTAATGAGAGGTGATGTATGTATAATAACTTTTTGTGTACACACATGTTCAAGTATAGGTGTAGCTGTCTTTTATTTTGAGGCTGATGATACTGATGGTGGGCAAGTGTGAAAGAAAAGATGAATATATGACCTGATAATCCCTTCCATATTGTTGCGGGCAAAGAGGGGTCCTTGCTGCATTAAAGATCTGTTGGTGTTATTAGATGCTTTTTGCAAGGTCAGCAAATATTGCAAAGCAGTCTTGCGGTGGCTAGCTGCCCATTTGCTCTATGTTTTGTGAAGCAAAGATCATATCTGCTGGGCTTCCTTTTGATGTGAAGCCACATTGCAATTCAGGCAGTGCACAGCTGACTCTGTTCCTCACTACTCGGTTCAGGAGAAGTTGGAATGTAATCCACCTTCTCCTGAGCTCCTGAACTTTAGAACTTCTCCTGAACTCGTGCCCTCCTAATGGAGTATATGAGAAGCAGCGTGTCCCAGTGGATAGAGCACAGCCGGAGAGCCCAAAGATCCTGGGTTCTAATCCTTCTCCTCCACTTTTCTGGGTGACCTTGGACAAATCACTTAACTTCTCTGTGCCTCAGTTACCTCATCTGTAAAATGGGGATAAAGACTGTGAATTCCATATGAGAAAGGGACTATGTTCAACCTGATTTCTTTGTCTCTACCCCAGGTCTTAATGCAGTGCCTGGCACATAAGCCCGTTGTAGGGTAGGGATTTTCTCTGTTGCCGAATTGTACTTTCCAAGTGCTTAGTACAGTGCTCTGCACACAGTAAGCACTCAATAAATATGACTGAATGAATGCTTAAAAGATACTGTTAATAAAATACAGCTTGTTGGCCTGGAATGCAGTGAGATTCTCAGGTAGTTGCATGATCATCAATATCCACTCCCTTCCCGAGATGATGATTACTATTAAAACTACTACTAATAATAATAACGGCAATAATAATAATAAGCAATCAGGTCCCCTGACTCCCAGGCTTGTGTTTTGTCCCCTAGGCCATGTTGCTTCTCTATGCTTACCGGAGCATTGTGAAAGTTTTGTGTCACTTCCTCAGTAATCCGTTCATTGGGATAAATTTGTGCAACTGTCTGAGGATTGTTTCCTCCCTGCTTTATAGATTTCTGCAGAAGTGATAATAATAATAATGATGGTATTAAGTGCTATGTGCCAGGCACTGAACTAAATGTTGGGGTGGGTACAAGCAAATAAGATTGGACACAGTTCCTGTCACACATGGGGCTCACAGTCTTAATCTCCATTTTCTAGATGAAGGACCTGAGGGCCAGAGAAGCAAAGTGACTTGCCTAAGGTCACACAGCAGACAAGAGGCAGAGCCGGGATGCCATTTGGAGAACTCATTCGCTCCCACGGCTTCAACTATCATCTCTATGCTGATGACACCCAAATCTACATCTCCACCCGTGTTCTCAATCCCTCCTTCCAGGCTTGTATCTCCTCCTGCCTTCAGGACATCTCCATCTGGATGTCTGCCTGCCATCTAAAACTCAATATGTCCAAGACTGAACTCCTTATCTTCCCTACCAAACCCTGTCCTCTCCCTGACTTTCCCATCACTGTAGACAGCACTCCCATCCTTCCCATCTCACAAGCCCACAACCTTGGTGCCATCCTCAACTCCGCTCTCTCGTTCACCCCACAAATCCAATCCGTCACCAAAATCTGCCGGTCTCACCTCCACAACATCGCCAAGATCTGCCCTTTCCTTTCCACCCAAACTGCTACCTTGCTGGTTCAATCTCTCATCCTATCCCGACTGGATTACTGCATCAGCCTCCTCTCTGATCTCCCATCCTCCTGTCTCTCCCCATTTCAGTCTATACTTCACTCTGCTGCCCGGATTATCTACATACAGAAATGCTCTGGTCATGTCACTCCCCTCCTCATATATCTCCAGTTGCTGCCTGTCAACCTATGAATCAAGTAAAAACTCCTCACTCTCAGCTTCAAGGCTCTCCATCATCTCACCCCCTCCTACCTCAACTCCCTTCTCTCCTTCTCCAGCCCAGCCCGCACCCTCTGCTCCTCTGTCACTAGCCTCCTCCCTGTGCTTCGTTCTCACCTATCCCGGCATCGACCGCTGGCCCACATCCTTCCCCTGGCCTGGAATGCCCTCCATCCACACTTCCGCCAAGCTAGCTCTCCTCCTCCCTTCAAAGCCCTAATGAGAGATCACCTCCTCCAGGAGACCTTCCCAGACTGAGCCCCATTTTTCCTCTCCTCCTCCCCATCCCCCCCGCCCTACCTCCTTCCCCTCCCCACAGCACTTGTGTATATTTGTACAGATTTATAACTCTATTTATTTTACTTGTACATAGTTACTATTCTATTTATTGTTAATAATGTGCATTATAGCTATAATTTTATTTGTTCTGATTATTTTGACACCTGTCTACATGTTTTGTATTGTTGTCTCTCTCCCCCTTCTAGACTGTGAGCCCATTGATGGGTAGGGACCATCTCTATATGTTGCCGACTTGTACTTCCCAAGAGCTTAGGACAGTGCTCTGCACACAGTAAGCACTCAATAAATACGATTGAATGAATGAATCAATGAATCAAGGCATTTTGCTCTTCTTCATAACTTGTTAACTTTTCTTAAGAGATGGGAGGGCAGGTATTTGCCAAGAGTGAACAAACCAATTCATGCAAGTACAGGCTCAAAATTTAGGGGTCATGTGTTGTCTTAGCTCGCTAAGAGTAAGGGTACAGAGAAATAGTTACTCAGAAAATTGCAATTAAATTTGGGTCAGCAAGAGACTTTGCACTTAGAGAAGGAAGTCATTAGTAGTAGCACTTTAGTAAAACATCAGTTTAACCATCACTCTGTATTGAACAAGAATAGTACTTGAAGGAAACATTCCATGTTACAACTAAAATTAAGCTTTTATGAAATTTATTGATAACAATATTAGCATTTGTTAATCACTTATTATGAGTCAAGCAATGTAATCAGGTCAGGAACGGCCTCCTTCCCACATGGGATGCACAGTCTTAGTGGGAGAACGGGTATTGAATCCCTATTTTACCAATGAGGAAACTGAGACACTGAGAAGTTAAATGACTCACCCAACATCAAACAGCAGGCAATTGGAGGAACTGAGATTATAACCCAGGGTCATGCCCTTTCAATTATGCCACACTGCTTCCCTATTTATTGAATAAAGCAGCGTGGCTTAGTGGAAAGAGACCAGGCTTGGGAGTCAGAGGTCGTGGGTTCTAATCCCAGCTCTGCCACTTGTCAGCTGTGTGACTTTGAGCAAGTCACTTAACTTCTCTGTGCCTCAGTTACCTCATTTGTAAAGTGGGGATTAAGGCTTTGAGCCCCATCTGGGATAACCTGATTACCTTGTATCTACCCCAGAGCTTAGAACAGTGCTTGGCACATAGTAAACACTTAACAAATACCATCATTATTATCATTATATTATTATGTTATTCCCACACAAGTGTTCAGCTCTTATAAACATACCAATACACTGATGCAGTTACTTGTGTAACTATATTGTATATAGTATTATTTTGGCTAGACTGAATCGATGCATGATTGCATGTCATGAGCTGCATTTTACCAATCCTTGAAAGGCCTTTGTTTTGTTAATAAGGCAAACAAACTTCCATTGATGAACAGGAGTATCCTCAGCTCTTCCTTGGTCCAAAACGTACCATGAAGCTGCTGGATGAGCGGCCTCCCAATTATCAAACCCCTTCAGCTTCTCTCAATTCTTCCCTGTGTTCCAGGTGAAGTCACCAGATAAGTACCGAGTACTTAATTCAGCTAACTCTCCCTCAGGGAGGGGTTTAATAGGAGTAAGATTTTACTTGTTCTACCAATGTGAGGTTCTTTTTTTCCTCCTTAACATTATGTGCAGATCTTCCTTAAGAGAATGTCATACCTTCCCTCCTCCCAGAGGTACAAAATAGTGTAAAGTGGAGGGGGAAGAACACTGAGTTTTATAAATTTATTGAATACTTAAGCTAGGTTTGATTCTTGTGGTGATTGAGCTTTCTAAAGAGCCAGAGAATTGGATATGTGCTTGGCATGATGGGATATGCATGAAAGCCCCAGAGAATCAAATGCAGATGCAACCACTTAAGGTAAGCACTTAAAGAAATTGTTTTCTATCTTCTAGATGAGAAGTGGGGTCACAAGCAAGGCTTATAGGTTTAGAATGATAAAAATGGGGAGAGAGTTGACCTGGACCAGTAGTAAGCAAAGGCCAGATGCCTTGAAAAGGCCATATATCTTGAGGTGGAAAGATGATTTATAAGTCATGGAGGACAAGGAAATCGAACCTCAGTTTAGGGGAAAGGGACTATATTTTCTGGAACTCAAAGTGGTTAGGGGGTGGGACTCCTAAAGGATAAATCCCAGGCCCAGATTATATGACATGGAATATGCCAGTAATGAAGACCTGATAGAAACAGAAATGCAGAGACAAAGATTCACGCTCAGACATGTGCAGTTACATTTGCACTCACACGGAGGAATCAACTAGATGACTTCGCCTTAAGGCATCGAGCAAAAGCTGAGTGGTAAGAGAGAAAAGGCAGTCAGAGTTCCCTGCCCCCTCCCCAGTTCCATAAAAGCAACCATATTTATTGAGTGCTCTTAGAACACTGTACTAAGAAGCTTGGGAGAGTACAATAGACACATTCCCTGCCCATCATAAATTTACAGTTTAGAGAGGAGGGATGAATAGAGGGTGCAAATACAAGTGCACGGGTGTTGTAGAAGGGAGGGGGTGGGAGGAGAATAAATAAGGAAGTAGTTGGGAAATCCTTCTTGGGAGTGGTTGGGCACCACCGCCACCAGCCTCCCCCAACACCCTGGCTGCTGACGGAAAAGGGGAGACATGGGGAGAGAGAGCAGGGGGAACTGGATTGGTTTTGGAACAAGAATATTCATTCATTCACTCATTCACATTTATTGAGCGCTTACTGTGTGCAGAGCACTGTACTAAGTGCTTGGGAAGTACAAGTTGGCAACATATAAGATTGTCCCTACCCGACAGCGGGCTCACAGTCTAGAAGGGGGAGACAGACAACACCACAAAACATGTGGACAAGTGTCAAGTCATCAGAATAAATAGAAATAAAGCTAGATGCACAACATTAACAAAATAAATAGAATAGTAAATATGTACAAGTAAAATAAATAGAGTAATAAAGCTGTACAAACATATATACAGGTGCTGTGGGGAGGAGAAGGAGGTAGGGCGGGGGTATGAGGAGGAAGAGAGGAAAAAGGGGGCTCAGTCTGGGACGGCCGGGAAAGAGCTGATTGAGTGATTTACAAAAATACATAATATATCCACAGGAGTGGTTAGCTGAGGAGAGGCTGGAAAGCATAGGCACATACACAGAGTACCAGCAAGAGCAAGAATCCCAATCTATTACTTTCATCCAGTGCTTAGAACAGTGCTTTGCATATAGTAAGCGCTCAACAAATACCATCATTAGTATTATTATTATCCCAATCAAACTTCCTCAATTTGATTAGGAAAGGGAATTTCTGGGAGCAATCAGCTGAGGAAGAGACTGTAAGGAGTGATACAGATCCCCCGTGCCACTCTAGAGTCTAATAATAATAATGATGATAATAATAATGAAAATAGTGGTGGTATTTAGGTGCTTACTATATACCAGGCACTATACTAAGCCCTGCGGTAGATACAAGCAAACTGGGTTGGACCCAGTCCAAGTTTCACATGGGGCTCACAGTCTTAATCCCCATTTACAGATGAGGTAACTGAGGCCCAGAGACGTGAAGTAACTTCGAGGTTGCACAGCAGACAAATGGTAGAGCGGGGACTAGAACCCAGGTTCTTCTGACCCCCGGGCTCATGCTCTATCCACTAGGCCACTCTGGTTCTCTATTAGGCTAGAAGAGACCACAGCAGCAGTGTCAGGGACACCCAATTTATTCCCCTGCTAGCCATTCCCCTGATGTTGCAACGATGAATCTTTAAGAAAGTCAACACTAAATATTGAGTCAGAGCCAACTCCATCCCCGGCCGGCCTCGATCTCATCAGGTTTAGATGGGGGGAATGGGTGATATATGAGCAGTTCGATAACACCCAGAAAGAACATCGCCTGCACATCACAGCCAATCTTCTGCAAACCCTTATCTCCATTCAGAACTTAACAAGAACATTAATTTTCTGCACTTTCTATAATCAGCTTACAGCTCTGTCTCTGTGGAGGCAGCTGAAATGCTCTGGTGATTAACCGGGTCCCCAAGGTAAATGCCAAATTGGGCCTGGATTCATCTGAAACATCTTGATAAAGCCATCTCCATTCAAGGAAAATTAGGTGGAAAAAAACACAGAGGCTGTTGGGTTTTTTTTATATTAGCCGAGGAATAATTAAATGCAGAAGGGATTTAACCCTATATCTGAGAAATCAATTGAATCTTTTCTCATTTTCTCTCTCGGTTTACTTTCCTACGTGAGTACTGCTGACTTCAAGCCACTAAGGTGGAGAATTATGAAGATTAAAACAGGAAAAACAGCTTCATTAAAGTAACATTTGAGGCCTGACAAGTGGACTATACTGAGGAAATTCAGAGTGTCAGCTGGCTCCTGGACCTTGGTTCCTCCTGTCAATCCCCATTTTGGGCCCCCCCAAGATGTTGAGGTGAGCCTCCTTATCACAGACTCAAAAGTGGGTAGGAAGGAGTATTCTGTGGAGGCAGAGACACATTATCTTCCAATCCCTTTGCTTTAGTGGCCTTCTCTTTCTGCCGTCCCTGTTTCTAAATGGCTTTTTTACATTGAAATTCCTCCTTTCACTTAAATGGCAATTACAGTAAATGAAAAAGGCAACGCTGAAATTTCACTATGCAAATTCCCTCTGAAATCAATAGAGCATTGCATAATAACGGCAACAGACACATCATACATTATGGGGATTAGGGTGATTATGGGCTCAGTCCTTTCACTCCGAAAACTGATTGGTCCAGTTTGAATGCTATCGGCGGAACCACGCAAACCCCAGCGTCACATGAAAGTCTTCCCTATCTCTAGATTACCATGCAGGAATGACAGCAAGGGAGCCTAAGTAAATGGTTACTGTTGGGAGCTGGTTCACGTTTTGTTTCCATTTTAATTTTCCAAAAATTAAAAATGAGTGAACCTCAATCTTGGATTTTCCTGCTAAATTCCATCTTCCCCTGATGTGTCTGCTAAGCTCACAACACGTTGCTCTACCACATCTCCCTTTCCCTAAAACCCAAACAAAATTGTCCTCTTTTGGAAAAAAGCCATGAGTAGGGAAGGCAATTTCCCAAGCCAAACACAAAAAAGCACGGTGCCTTTCAAACTTTATTTCTACAACCAAATTATTTTGGACTAAATCATGTAAAGTTAAGCCATCAAGTTGCTCTTGGAATATTTTCCCCTTAGTTTAGGGATTTGAATGGGGCAAACTTACATTTGCCCGGTTCCATTTAAATACCTGAGACTATAACTCCTACTTTTCCAAATTGTAAGTGTCTTAAACAGTAAAGCCAGATCCTTCATGGCCAACAGTGATCACAGTGAACACCGTGGCCTAGTGGAAAGAGCACAGGCCTCGGAATCTGAAGGACTTGGGTTCTAATCCCACCTCCACCACTCGTCTGCTGTGTGACCTTGGGCAAGTCATTTAGCTTCTCTGGGCCTCAGGCACCTCATCTGTAAAATGGGAATTAAGACTGGGAGCCTCATTTGGGACATGGACTATGACCAATCTGATTAGCTTGTATCAGTCCCAGCATTTAGTATAGTGCCTGGCACACAGTAAGTACTTAACAAATAGTATATATTAAAAAGCAAAGCAATGATGCTAGCTCATAGTTTCTCTTTGATAATAATTGTACTTGAGTCTTTATTATGTGCCAAGCACTTTATGAAACTCTGGGGTAGATACAAGATAATACTGAATCACTATTTTGCAGTTAAGGGAACTGAGGTCCCGAGACATTAAGTGACTAGCCCAAGGTCACACAGCAGACAAGTGGTAGAGTCAGGATTAGAACCCAAGTCCTCTGACTCCCAAGCCTGTGCTTTTTCCACTAGGCAACACAGCTTCTCTTTGATAAATACTTCTTAGGTGTGATGCATTCATTTCCTCCACACAGTCCTCTCTAAAGTATGTGAATTATATTAGTCACATGGAATCTGACAATAAGGTGCATCCTAAACACTTCACCTTATTCTCAACATCACCGCCCTTGACACACAAGCTTCAAGGTCTGCTTTATCAAACACAGCTGTTAAGACCATGCTTGAGATTTTGCGTCTGTGAATCATCTCTTCCTCCAGCCGCATGAGACTAAACAAGATGGGAAATTTTATAAAAATAGAAGCGAGAAGAAATATATTGTAACACTTGTCACATGATGAGGAGCTGTTTACATTCATAGTAAACAATTATTTTCTCTGTTTTCACAGAAGCGGCCAAACCATGAAAATGTCTCATGTTTTATCATCAACGTAACAAAAACAAAGGTTCATAACACATAGCCAGCTGTGCTAATTCAAGAATATGACTACACATAGTCAAGGAAGTGAGCAGGAATTCATTCAGGATGAAGAAGAAATGAAAAAATAGAGGGTTTGGTAATGAGAAGGCAGCTAAGTCCCTGAGACCAGAGTCAATGAGGTCATGAGAGTTGGCCATCTAAACACCAATCTAGTTGGCTGAATTCAAAACTCAGAGACCTTTCCTTATGGGCTGGTGCACTGTAGCTTTAGGAATCAAAATCTAAATCTAAGATTAAATGATATCAAGAGTGAAGCCTGTGATGGAGCCATTGGACCAGGACATGTATCGAAATGATTGATAAACCATGTGGCCTGGTGGATAAAGCATAGGCCTGGGTGTCAGAGGACCTGGGTTCTAATCCTGGCTCTACCACTTATCTACTATGTGACCTCGGGCAAAACAATCTACTTCTCTGTAACTCAGTTACCCCATTTGTAAAATGGGGAATAGGATTGTGAGCCCCGTTTGGAACTTGGATTTTGTCCAACCTGATTGTCTTGTATCTAACCCAGTGCTTAGTAAAGTGCTTGGCACAAAGTAAGCCTTTAATAAATATGATTTTAAAATAATAGTAATAATTATAATGATGGTATTTGTTAAGCATGTACTATGGAGAAGCAGCATGGTGTAGTGGAAAGAGCACAGGCTTTGGAGTCAGAGGTCATGGGTTCAAATACCGGCTCTGGCAATTGTGTGACTTTGGGCAAGTCACCTAACTGCTCTGTGCCTCAGTTCCCTCATCTGTAAAATGGGGATTAAGACTGTGAGCCCCACATGGGACAACCTGCTCACCTTGTAACCTCCCCAGCACTTAAAACAGTGCTTTGCACATAGTAAGCACTTAATAAATGCCATTATTATTATCATTATTATGTATCAAACCCTGTTCTAAGCACTGGAGTAGATACAAGCCAATCAGGTTGGACACAGTCCCTGTCCCACATGGGGCCCACAGCCTTGATCCTCATTTTACAGATGAGGTAACTGAGGCACAGAGAACTGAAGTGACTTGCCCGAGATCACACTCCTGGCAAGTGGTGGAGTCAGGATTAGACCCCAAGACCTTCTGACTCCAAAGCCAGTGTTCTATCCACTACACCATGTTACTTCTCTAAATCGAATTTCATTATGAACACAGGGAAACATCAGCTGAACAGGAAGAGAGAGGGTTGCCAAAAATAAACATTTCTCTAAAGGTGGTGTGACAGGAAACCTTTCAGGGAACCAAAGGTCCAGTTGAGTAACTTGTCGCATAGTTGAAAAAAGAAAGAAAGGCATGTCTTTACCTCAGGTTCTGAATGAGATACATTGTTTTATCATTTGCAAACATCTATAATACAGCGATCGGCGAGAGCACTGAAACAAAGGCCTGCTTCAGATTTTGAAAATCTGCAAATCCATGCAATAGAAGCCAAAGCTTGGGGATTTCCAGATTTTTTTTTCCAGGCTCTGGGTTATTTACTGGGACTGGGGTTTATTTTATGCTTCAATAGCTGCACTAATAGAACTGCACTGTGCTCTCTGAATTAGATTTGCCTAGTTGTGAACATCGGTGGCTGGAACAGTTGAGCTAATCTGAATTAACCTATACAGCTTGAATACACTTGAGTCCATGAATACAGGATGACATTAAACATAGATTCCCACTGAGCCAGAATTAACTTTACATTCTGCAGGCTTTGTTCAGAAAGGAGGGAAAAAGTTAATTCAAAATCGATCTGAGACAAAATAAAATGTGCCCAACCTGCATTTGGTGGCAGAGTTTTCTTGGTCTGGGACGTTAAGTGCTAGTTTGAAAATCTCCCACTGCAGAAGAATGGATTCATGTAATGCATACTGTCTGTCATTAATTCAGGGGAACTTTGGGCCTTATAGGCTTTGGAGGATATTTTGTACAAACTGTTTAGTGATTTTTAGTGACCCATTTGTTAGTGGGGAGACAAAATAACTTCATAATACAGAACCTGAAACAAAAAAGATGTGTTTAAGATGGCAGACGGAATTGTCCCACTCATTCATTCATTCAATCATATTTACTGAGTGCTTACTGTGTGCAGAGCACTGTACTAAGCGCTTGGGAAGTAAAAGTTGGCAAAATACAGAGACGGTCCCTACCCAACAGTGGGCTCACAGTCTAGAAGGGGGAGACAGAGAACAAAACAAAACATATTAACAAAGTAAAATAAATAGAATAAGTATGTACAAGTATGGATTACTTGATGAATGCTTGGATTAATATGGTAGCAGTTTGGATGCAGAGGAAAAGGGCAGATTTTGCTGATTTTGGTGAAGGCTGAATCAATGGGATTTAGCGAGATTGAATATGTGGGTTGGAAGAGAGGAGTCTAGGAAAAATGACTATGAGGTTGGGAGACAGGAAGGATGGTGGTGCTGTCTACAATGATGGGAAAATCAGGAGGGGTGGGGGACGCATCCCAACAAAAACAGAGAGAAAGTGTGTGTGTGTCACTCATTAAGGAAGCATTCTGTTCTCTGGGTAGAGTTGGGGAGTGATATCTCACTTTCTGTATTGTTGAAGTGCACTTTCACAGGAACACAATGCCTATGGTCAGACCTCAGTCTCCCTCTAGACTTTTTACTTGTTGTGGACAGGAAACGTATCTACCAACGCAGTTGTATTGTACTTTCCCAAGTGTTTAGTACAGTGCTCTGCACAGAGTAAGCACTCAATAAATACCATTGATTTATACCTCATTAGGCTGGACCAATTATTGAATCTCTCTATTGTCCCAAGCTCTGATGAATTTTTTAAACCACCTGGCTGGCTGTCACTTCTTTTGAAGGAAATTGTCCGTAGCTTCATAGTGACTGAAGGGGTGAATACAGGATGTCAAACAATTTCGCTCTTACCTTGGCGTTAGAGTTCAGACACAGAATCCACAGATCTAGATCTCGAGGTTTAGATTTCAAATTTCTGAAAATATCCCTCATTATACAGAAAGCAGTCAAATGAAGGAATGACATTTAGTCTTGTTCAATCTGAGGAGACCTGGTTAGGGAGATCTATTTTTCCATCAGACAGTAATACGGTTGGGCTTCATTCAACTTTTCCTTTCACCAAAGCTCTACTTTTGAGATTACTGGGACCTTGATAAACACATGGAGAAATAGCTATTGACCCCAGTATTATCACTGCTTGCACAGTTACTGTTACTATTAAAAAATACATGCAGCATATTTCCTCAGTGACCCACTTGAGGCCTATCCAATATTAAAGGTAACTACACTTTTCCAGGACGAGAAGGGAAAAAAAGGTCAAGGGGAAGAACAGCAACGATCTATTTCTACCTTCACTGGAGTTCCAGTGACCATTCTCCCCACAGAGAGTGTGAATCTAAACTGGGCTTCATGGCCCTGTACCTGGCATTCCCAAAAAGATGGTGATAATGCATGTTGCAAGGATGCGGGTTTTCCCTCCACTTTAACTCAGAGCAATGCTTATTTCTGCCCCCAGATTCCTTTCACCCCTCCCACTCAGATTCATTGATATTGACTTCCAAATACCATATAGCCTCAATGCCCAAGAAAAAGACCTTTCTCCCATCGGCGTCAAAAGATAAAAATAGAGGTATAGAATATTGGAGGAGGAATAATTTAAAAAATTTGAAGCAGTTGCTCAAGAATTAGATGGATTCATTCATTCACTCACACTTATTGAGCACTTACTGTGTGCTAAGTGCTTGGGAGAAGCAGCCTGACTTAGTGGAAAGAGCACAGGCTTGGGAGTCAGAGAACGTGGGTTCTAATTCTGGCTCCACCACTTGCCTGCTCTGTGACCTTGGGCAAGGCACTTAGCTTCTCTGTGCCTCAGTTACCTCACCTGTAAAGTGGGGCTTAAGACTGTGAGCCCCATGTGGTACAACCTGATCACCTTGTAACTACCCCAGGGCTTGGAACAGTGCTTGGCACATAGTACGTGCTTAATACCATAATTATTATTATTTTTATTTCAGTATAACAACAGATACATTTATGACTACAACAAGCTCACAATCTAAATGGATATAGTAGCTCCTTTTGGGCTGAGATCGTGTCTACCAACTCTACGGTGTTGTACTTTCCCAAGTGCTTAGTACAGTGCTTTGTACAGTCAGCACACAAATATTATTGATTGATTGATATAGTGTGTAGTATCTTCTTCCACTAGTCTGCAGGGTGAGGCTGATTAAGTTCTTCAACCTCTCCATATCCATTCAGAAATGAGTCAGTCAGTTAATCGTATTTATTTAGCACTTACTGTGTGCCAAGTACTGTACTAAGATCTTGGAAGGGTACAATACAAAAATAAAGAGAAATGGTCCCTGTCCACAACTAGCTTGCAAAGAGTGACCCAATCCCCAACAAGGCTGAGACGGGCTAATTCACATTATTAGTTTTCCAAGGCTGCCACACAAATTTTGTTCAAAAAACTGAATTGTTTATTTGACTATTCAAATTAATCCCAGTTTGGATCATGTGCGTTCAGATAACCAAGGTTCCGATGATCAGTTCTCTACTATTCATATCCCCTGCCTTTCCTAGAGAGTTGTGGGAATTAATAAACCAAATATGGTGATAGATGCTTGCATAGCCTAAAATGATTTTAAAATGCTGAGCAAGAACAGAAATTAAAGAGCTCTATAGCTAATCTCAGAGAAATATCAAATTAACACTCTGCTCCCTTTTCACTGGCAGATATATTCCTGAGGATTCCAAGACTTCCAGGCTTGGATTAAGTCCAAATATCATTTATTTATTTATTTATTTTTTAATTTTGAATGAAGTCACTTTTCCCTGTTAGCAAGGAAATGAAAAATAAAAATAAAAGTAAAATGAGTATTTCTTTTAGAAAGAAAATAACAGAGGCTAGTTACTGCAAATTAACTTGGATTTAATCATGCTCCTCACAGGGAATGAACAGCTAAATCTATTTCCTCTAAAGGGAAACATAACTCTAACATCTTATCTCCCTACACTACTCTCCCTCCCTTCCCTGTCACCTATACACTTGGGCCTAAGTACTTTGATACCCACCCATCCCCCACTCACACATTAACACACACATTAAGTGTTTGGTACAGTGCTCTGCACACAGTAAGCGCTCAATAAATACGATTGAGTGAACACCCTTATCCCCTGCTGCTTCCCCCACTTGTAATTTTTAATTATTAATGTCTGTTTCCCCAGTAAACTCCTTGAGGACAGGGAAGGGATCACATTTAGGGATCATATGGCTACAAAAACGTTCAGGACACGCCACCCCGCTCGTCAAAAAACTCCCAATTGTTGCTCAGCCTCCTCCGCATCAAACAGAAACTCCTCACCACTGGTTTTAAAGCACTCCATCACTTTGCCCCCTCCTACCTCATTTCACTACTCTCCTACTACAACCCAGACCGCACACAATTGAATTAATGAATGAATGAACCCTCTCATTTTGTCTCAATCTCACCCAACATGGCACTGACTCCTCACACACATCCTGCCTTTGGCTTGGAGTGCCCTCCATCCTCAAATCTTACAGACAATTACTCCTAGCCCCTCAAAGCCTCAAGGCCTCCTCCAAGAGGCCTTCCTTGAATAAGCCCACTCTTTCCTCTTCTCCCATTCCTTTCTGCATCACCTGACTTACTCACTTTGTTCTTCCTCTTTCCCAGGCCCACAGCACTTATGCACATATCTGTAATTTATTTATATTAATGTCTATCTCCGCACCTCTAGACTGCAAGCTCATTGTGGGATGGGACCGGTCTGTTTATTGTTATACTGTACTCTCCCATGTGCTTAGTATAGTGCTCTCTGGACAGTGAGTACTCAATAAATACAACTGAATAAATGAATATAGCAACGCTACTGTACTCTCCCAAGAGCTTAGTACAGTGCTCTGCATACAGTCAGTGCTCAATATACCACTAATTGGTTGACTGAAAAGGGGTTTTATCAATTACTGATAGAGCTGTTACTCCTGCAAACATCTTTCTGGACTTCCAACTTATTCTTACTCTCCAGTTCAATGAGCAACTCAAAAAGGTCTCCCTTATTACAGGCTATTGCCAGGATCATCACCGCACATCTCCAGTGATTGCTTATCGGCTTAAGCATCAAAAACACTTCACTAGCCTTCTCCACATCTCCAGTGATTGCTCTTCCATTTAAAGGTCAAGACAAAATACCTTATCATTGGCTTTAAGGTTCCCCACTAGCTTTTTCCCCCCTACTCCTCACCCCGTTACTCCCCTATGACTCACCCCTCTAGAATGTGAGCCCATTATGGGCAGGGATTGTCTCTCTTTATTGCTGCATTGTACTTTCCAAGCACTTAGTACAGTGCTCTACACACAGCAAGCACTCAATAAATATGATTGAATGAATGAATGACTCTTCACTACCCCAAACCTACCTTCTAGATGTACCCTGCTCATTTTGCCCACCTCCAGCCTCTTCCTCACTTTGTCTCCAGAACATGCAACTCTTAGCCCACAATACTCACCATACCTCCATCCACCCCACCTTCATCACCTTCCTAAAATTTCCCTCACACTTATGAATTTATTCATGTCCATTCTCGGCACTCGTGCATATGCTTATTCAACAAATCTATGACTATCTCATGTATAAGACTACAAATTCCTGGTGGACAAGGAACATGTTTTGGGCTCCTTTTGAGACTCTCAAGTACTTAGTACCCTGCACTAAATAGCTATCAAAATACCATTACTTCTACTACTTTCATGCCTTTGGAATTGTATTACCCAAGTACTACTCCCTTTTCCCAATTTGCATAATAATAATGATGGTATTTGTTAAGCGCTTACTAAGTGCCAAGCACTGTTGTAAGCACTGGATAAGATTTACTTCTTGAGGATTCATCAAAGAAGACACCCATGTCAACTTCTCACTGATTTGTGCTGTCCACTGCCTAAGTCTCCTATTACACTCTCCCAAACGCTAAGGTACGGTGCTCTGCACACAGTCAATGCTCAATAAATATGATTGACTGAATGACTCTCTCTCATCCCCAGCAATATATGTGTTTCCTGAACCCCTTTCATTTCTTTCATTCAACTGCCCTATTTTGAGCTAAATACACACCTGAACCAAGTTCAAAACTATTCACTTAACATAGGATTTGGCACACCCTTGGTGCTGAAATAATAGTTTTGTTTTCAGACACTGTAAATCATCCTAATAATGATAGCCACAGTGCAGTGCAGTTTGACTAGTCACAGCTGAAATAGTGAATTTAAAACCATCCCTAATAGTAACAATAATTGTGGTATTTGGGGCAGGCACTGTACTAAGTGCTAGAGTGGATACAAGCACTTAGTACAGTGCTCTGCACACAGTAAGTGCTCAATAAATATGACTGAAAGAATGAATACATGCAAATTGGGTTGGACACAGACCCTGTCCCACATGGGGCTCATAGTCTCAATCCCCATTTTACAGATGAGGTAATTGAGGTAAAGGGAGTAAAGTGACTTCCCCAAGGTCACACAGCAGACAAGTGGTGGAGTTGGGATTAGAAATTGGGATTAGAACCCATGACATTCTCCCCCAGGCCCCTGTTCTATCCACTACATCATGCTCCTTCGCAAAACAAGTCTAGTAGGAGAATTGCAGGGAAAGGACCAAAAGTGCCAAACTCCCCACACAGGAACAATTGGGTCAATCTGGGATAAAATTGGCTAATCTGTTGTTACTGGGAATGCCACACCCCCTGGGAGCCAAATTCTCTTTAGGGAGATTTAGAGATAAAGTTCAGGTTTAAACTTTCTGTGTTTGTGCTTCAGTTTTGCTCCAGGCTGGGACTAAGCGTTTCAAGTTGCAATGTATTCTTAAACTATACTAATTAAAAAAAGAAACAAGTGTGGTTGAGCTAAATTGGAGTTAATTTTAGTCTAATCCCTTTTTCCAAATTCCTTCCCAAGAAAATGTGGCCAAGCATATTGGTAACTGGTTTCTGGTAATCAGGGAATCAAGTTTGACACTTGCACTGTAAACCTCAGTAGCCTTAAATATTTTCTTTTAACCTCAACCTTTGGATTTTTGATTGATATTATTTAATAATAGCAGTATTTGTTAAGCGCTTACAGTGTGCCGGGCACTGTACTAAGCTCTGAGGTGGATACAAGCAAATTGGATTGGCTAGTCTCTGTCCCGCATGGGACTAAAGTCTTAATCCCCATTTTACAGATGAGGGAACTGAGGCACAGAGAAATAAAGTGACTTGCCCCAGGCCACACTGCAGACAAGTGGCAGAGTCGGAATTAGAACTCATGACTTTCTGACTCCCAGGCTTATGATCTATCCACTAAGCCATTCTGATTCTGCTTCTAAGAAGCAGCGTGGCTCAGTGGAAAGAGCCCGGGCTTCGGAGTCAGAGGTCATGGGTTCAAATCCCAGCCCCGCCAACTGTCAGCTGTGTGATTTGGGGCAAGTTACTTCACTTCTCTGGGCCTCAGTTACCTCATCTGTAAAATGGGGATTAAAACTGTGAGCGCCCCCCCGCCCCCCACCCCGTGGGACAACCTGATCACCTTGTAACCTCCCCAGTGCTTAAAACAGTGCTTTGCACATAGTAAGCGCTTAACAAATACCGTCATTATTATTATTATTATTATTCTGATAATATTGTAATCTATATTGTAATCTAATCTGTAATATTGATTACATTTCAACTTTGGTCATTAACCTGTTTGGGAGAACTGGTTTAGCCATGATTATTAAGCCCTTCCCAGAGCAATCATCTGAGTTCTAGCTGGAGTTTATCTAATCTTGCATCTTCCTCTGATCACTTGAAGCATACCATGGTCTTAGTCTAGGTTCAGTATTATTCAGCAAAATGGCTACAAACTCAATCTTTTAAAGCAAAAACTTATGAATCTAAAAATGGATATCATAGACTGTGCTATAATCATAATAATGATAACCGTGGTATTTGTTAAGTGCTTATTTCAGCATGGCTCAGTGGAAAGAGCGCGGGCTTGGGAGTCAGAGGTCATGGGTTCTAATCCCGGCTCCGCCACTTGTCAGCTGTGTGACCTTTGGCAAGCCACTTAACTTCTCTGTGCCTCAGTTACCTCATCTGTCAAATGGGGGTGAAGACTGTGAGCCCCACGTGAGACAGCCTGATCACCTTGTATCCCCCCTAGTGCTTAGAAGAGTGCTTTGCACATAGTAAGCACTTAAATACCATTATTATTATTATTATTATTATTATTATTATTATTATTATTATTACTTGGTGGCAAACACTGTTCTAAGCTCTGTAGTAGATAGAAGATAATCAGGTTGGACAGAGTCCCTATCCCACATGGAACTCATAGTCTAAGTAGGAGGGAGAAAAGGTATTGAATCCCAATTTTACAGATGAAGAAACTAGGCCCAGAGAAATTAAGTGACTTTCCCAAGATCAAATAGCAGGTGTGCAGCAGAGCTAGGATTAGAGACCAGGCTATCTGACTCCCAGTCCCATGCTTTTCACACTACTTCTCTGAAAATGAATGTTGATTTTCTTCAGTTTTAATAAAGTCCTGTAATACAGGTATAACCCAGGATTCATATTTAATATATCCTTCCAAAATGTGCATGTATTGCGAATCATCATATTTTTTTCATAGAGTTAAATGTAAATTGATTATTTTCCCACTCCTGATATGACTGGCATGATGTCTGATCCCTGAGGTAATTAAAAAAACATATGCCACAGATACCTCAAACCCTCTCCCCTTGTTCCTTATTCTCCATTATTTCTAGGAATTTCCTGATCGCATGAACCCCAATTTCACCACCTTCCACCCATGTCTTTCTAGCTTCTCTCATCCTGCTATTGGGGTCCCCGACAATACATTCCAGCCCTGTGTCTTCGCTTGTCTCCGACAGTCCCGTCTCTATTCCTTCACGCCTAGGCTCCACGACTCTAATTTCCCCTGGTCCCCACATCATCCCATCTTGGCTCTCTGGTCTCCCAGGACTTCCAATACCCAAGTGCAACTGCCAACACTCTTGCATTCCTCCTTTCCCACCTCTCCCTCTCCTCCTGAGTCCCATCCCCATCCCCTCTCCATCCCCCCATCTTACCTCCTTCCCTTCCCCCCAGCACCTGTATATATGTATATATGTTTGTACATATTTTTACTCTATTTATTTATTTATTTATTTTATTTGTACATATCTATTCTATTTATTTTATTTTGTTAGTATGTTTGGTTTTGTTCTCTGTCTCCCCCTTTTAGACTGTGAGCCCACTGTTGGGTAGGGACTGTCTCTATATGTTGCCAATTTGTACTTCCCAAGCGCTTAGTACAGTGCTCTGCACATAGTAAGCACTCAATAAATACGATTGATGATGATGATGATGATCATGATCCCCAATCCCATTGCTTTTATTGGCAGCAAGGCTGGGAGTGAGGTCCATTTATGGCCAAAAAATTTATTTTGGCCAAAAAATAAAAAAGAGGGAGAGAAGTGAGGGAAGGGCCGAGTTAAGAGTCTAAAACAGGAAGAAAACTGCTCAGAAAATGGCAGAACATGAACCTAATGGCGAAAAGCGGGGAAGAGTGTTAAATTTCCTGAATTGATTGGACGTAATGCCTAATGGGGCTTTCGGGTTACATCAGCAATTAGTGCATAAAGTATCTCTGGATTTTATATATTGTCATGTTCTGCATTAGTGATGTGCCCATTACACCTGTATAAAGCAGAGAAATACTGTTTTCTAAATACTGAAAATGTGCCTCACTTTGACTGATAGGGATATTAGGCTTCATTAAACTTGGAAATTGCAATTAGATGGCCTATCATGTCCATTCAAAATATATCATTATCTCTCCTTTTCTTGAAATCATTTTGTTTTGAAAAAGGAGTGAGGAAGACAAGGGTTTCTGTGATTCCCAACATGTTCTTTCTGAATTATCTTTGTGCTTGAAGTAGTTTATTTTGCCTCCTAGTTTAGAGACCTGGTGTTTTCTTAATTAGAATGCTAGCAGTCCATATGTTTGACTCATGAGGTTGGAAGGTATTCTTGTCAAAGTCCATGTTATTCTTCTGTAATTACAAACTTGGATATTTATGTTGTTTATTTTGGTTCTGAACGTGTACTAAATTTTCTTGCTGTAGTTAGGTGATAGATAATGTTCTACAACATATTTTTCTCTTCTGAATCATGTCCTTATTTTTCTAGTTCTTCTGGGTCCCTATCTAAGCATTCTAAAATGTTTCTTAAAACAAAGGAAATATGTGCATGGGTAAGTTCACAAAGCTCAGAATTTCCAAATTCTTGCTGGAAATCTCAGGAAGTTACCCAGGAATTGACTTTTGTTAGCAATCATCCTAAGGTATTACAGTCCTAGACTGCAGAATAAGGAAATTTAATTCTACCCACTGCTCCCTTATCAGACAATTAGACCTCTGGGAGAGCTCAGTGATAAAGATTGGCCATCAGGATGCCAGGCTGGAGGTGGGCAAAATCCCTCTGTCATGGGAGCCCCTCCCATCTTGGTCAGCTATGGAAAGGAAATAGATGCTGGATGTTTTATTATTATCTATACCTTGCTCAAAGAAAGGTACACACGCAGGAGTGTACAACTTCCTGTTGCCATTGTATGCCATGTGTGGCTCCTTTTTTCACTCAGAAAATCTTCTGATTAAAAACAAATGACTTTTGCCCAATGTGGACATTTTTCAACTTCAAATGGCCTTTTAAGAGATTACAATTTATGTTTAAGCCGCTTCTGTTTCCTTTCTCTATTCTTTTTCTTGGATCATGACAGCAATTGAGATTCTAGGTTGAGTAGAAGTATTTCAGGAAACTAGAAAAATATTTTTGTACAAGGATTTCCCCACTCGCAATTATTGGATAGTATAAATTTCCAATTTACCATATCACTGGGACTCCTCCTTCTCGGGCTTTCCATTCTCTTGGAAAAGCCCACCCTTTGAGAGCATAAGAATTATCTCTTTGGAGGGAAAGTGATTACTTTTTGGGAGAGTCAATACCAAATCTCCCTCTTACTGATGAAGAAAATCGAACTCAAGTCTGTATCTGTAATGGTAAAATAAGGACATTACTCCATTTTCAATCTTCTCCATTGCCTGAAAGCTCCTCCCAGTAGATTGTAAGCTCCTTGTGAGCAGGCAGCATGTCTACCAACTCTATTGCATTCTCCTAAGCACTCTGCACATAGTAAGTATTCAATAAATATGATTGACTGTTCCTCTATCACATGCAAAGTCGACCCCTTCCATAAGCAAACGACTTCCTTTTCAATAATTCAAACATAAATCCACTCTCTCCCTAACAGCAGGGCCCCAGGGACTAAACTACCCAGTTGCTTGGAGCCCCAAGGTCTTCAGTGCCTTTTGTTTTTCTATTTTTCTTTTCAAGAAAAATCTTTCAACGCTAAATATTTACTTGTGCTTCACTTTTCTTGATCCAGGATTGGATTAAGAAAGATTGACCCTGGGTTTTCACCATTCCTAAGTGACTCCTAGAGAGCTTCTTGCTCCCACCTCACTGGGCAGCCAGCTTGGAGGCTAGGCTGGAGAAGCAGCCGGGCATTTGATCAAATTGCTCCTGATTCGGTATGTTTTTTGCACCAAAGTCACTGCAGGCTGAAAACTTCATACTGCTCGGCTGGATTTTGAGATTGTTGTCATTTTTGTTTGTTATAAAGCTTTTAGTCATTCATCATCTCCGTAACAAATTTCTGACCAGCTCCAGCATAAACCACAAGAAGCCTTAATTAATAATAACAGTAATAACAAGAACAATGATGATGGTATTAATTAAGGGCTTACTATGGGCCAATCAAAATAATCACATTATTATTACAAATAATAATAACAACAATTTCAACAAGTATTGGCTCAAGACCCAAAGGATGTAGGGCTAAATTCATGCCCTCAAAGAGGCATAAAGAGGGCATGTCCCTTATGAATCCTGACATAAATAGGTCCATCCTTCTCCAACAGTGCATTAAGATTATAATCCCACCCGGATGGATTTTAGTATGTCGCACTCCCTGTGGACTTTTGATAAATGTTGAACCACTCTTAATTGCTTCACCAGCTGGAAGTCCACCTACGACTCTGAAAAGTCTCCATCTTGTGAACATGACCATCAGACTGCTGAAATGCTCTGGCAGAACACAGTCTGACAAAGTGTCTGTCACTGATTGACTCTTACTTGGACCCTTTCAGAAGCGGATGGCCACCGCTGTGACTCAGGACACTGGAAGCCATAAGTGGCCTTTGGACTGTATACTGTGCTCCACTGCACTAGATCAATCAAACTGACTGTCACTGTTGGGATCACTAAGCAATGCCACCTGATCACTGCCAATCAGTGACAGCCAGCCAACTGCATTAATTCACATCTCCCCGTGTGTCTCAAAACTGATCCCCCTTGCCTGGTTTTTAAGTTCTCTTGCAGTCAATATTCTGCCCTTTAAAGAAAATGAAACTCTTTTGACAATGCAGTACCAAAGCCACTTCACCTCTTTGCAAAATTATAAACTCTTCCTCCTCCCCATGAAGGAGAAGAAATCATTGGAAATAAACCTTCCATATGACAGACTGTCACCTAGATTGAACAGCCCTGCAGGCAGAGCGGAGACACAGGGGGAGCAGCTGTGGCAACCCCTGCCATGCTGTAACTCAGAGATAAATTCCTTCCACATATATTCTCATCATTATTTCCAAAATCCCTCTGGAGTAAACAGCAGCATCACGGAAGGCCCTAGCTGTCATGGGACTCTAATACCATCCATAGTCGTGCATAGAGATGAGAGTACAGAGGTGGGCTGGAAATGGTCGGGGGGAGGGGGTGTAGAGAAAGAGAGACAGAGAGAGAGAGAGGGAGAGGAAGAGTGGGAGAAAGACAGAGTGAGAGAGAGAGGGGAGGGCGGGAGAGGAAGGAGAAGGGAAGAGAATGAAGACAACAACTAGGTATTTACAAGATTAAATATGGCTCAAGGGTATGGCCTTAGCTAATCCTACATTTACTGGAAGATCTATTTCCTGAGTAACCTGGATATCAAGGGATTCTGTAAAAATAAGAGAGTTCTCATAGAGTGTACAATCAAATGTATAAGGTATTGAGACAGGGTTTCAGGAAACTATGTTTTCCTCACTAACCAATGGAGATAACTGAGAAAATGACACTGTAATTTTCTTCCCTTAGAACTTCCACCCAGGTGGGGCCCTATATTTCACATATGTTTCTCAGGTTATTACTATGAGCAAGGACCTTGGTAAAGCAATCCTTCTCCCATTTTTCCCTCCTACCAAGCAGGGGCATTTAAGTTCCTGCTCCTCTAAATGGATAGATGGGGTTCTTTCAGGATACCTTTCCATAAACTCACATTATCCTACATAGCACCCTAGGGATCTGAAAGGCTCCTTGGAAGGTGGCCTCATCCATTCATTTATTCAATTACATTTATTGAGTGTTTACTGTGTGCAGAGCACTGTGCTAAGCTCTTTGGAGAGTACAATACAATAATAAACAGATAAATTCATACCCCCTGTCCACACTGAGCTTACAGTCTGCAGCGGGGGAGATAGATATCAATATAAAATAATAAATTACAGATGTGTACATAAGTGCTGTGGGGCTGGGCGGAGAGATGAACAAAGGAAGCAAGTTGGGGTGATCCAGAAAGGAGTGGGAGAAGAGGAAAGGGGGGCTTAATAAAGGAAGGCCTTTTGGAGCAGACGTTCCTTCAATAAGGCTTGGAAGAGGGGGAGAGTATGGTCTGTCAGATTTGAGGAGAGTGGGTGTTTCAGACCAAAGGCAGTGTGTGGGTGAGGGGTAACTGGTGAGACAGATGCAAATGAGGCACAGTGAGAAGGTTAGCATGTGGGCTGGGTTGTAGTAAGAGATAGCAAGTTGAGGTAGGAGGGGGCAAGGTGATTTAGTACTTCAAAGCCAATGGTGAGGAGTTTGGGAGTTTTTATTTGATGTGGAGTGGATGGGCAACCATTGGAGCTGTATATATGTATATCCTGTATATGTGTATATCCTGTATATATGCATATTTATTACTCTATTTTACTTGTACATATCGATTCTATTTATTTTATTTTGTTAATATGTTTTGTTTCGTTCTCTGTCTCCCCCTTCTAGACTGTGAGCCCGCTGTTGGGTAGGGACTGTCTCTATGTGTTGCCGACTTGTACTTCCCAAGCACTTAGTACAGTGCTTTGCACACAGTAAGTGCTCAATAAATATGATTGATTGATTGATTGATTGGAGCTTTATGAGGAGTGAGGAACCATGTTCTGAAGGTTTTTGTAGAAAACTAACCGGGGCAGCAGACTGAAGTATGGACTGCAGTGGGGAGAGGCAGGAACCTGGGATGTCAGCAAGGAGATGGATGCAGTAATCCAGGTATGATAGGATGAGTGATTGTATTAACATGGTAGTGGTTTGGATAGAGAGGAAAGGGCAGATTTTAGCAATGTTGTGAAGGGGAGACTGACAGAATTTAGTGATGGATTGAATATGTGGGTTGAAAGGCAGAGAGGAGTTAAGGATAACATTAAGGTTACAGGCTTGTGAGACAAGGAAGATGGTGGTGTCGTACAGCTCCATTTGATATTTTGCACCCTTTCCCCGAGCCCCAACTCTCCACCTGGTTGTAGGACCTATTGGCCTGATATCCCCTTAACAAAATGTCTGTTGTTGTTCTTGGATTTAAAGAGTTCCCCCGGAGTTCACCATTTCAACCCAATTTTGTTGACAAGGGTTTCTGAAAATGGCAAGAGCTCAGAAGAGGGTGAAACTAATAAAAGAGAAAACAGCCTCATGCTTGAATCCAGGTCATGTGAACCATGGGGTCCTCTAAACTGTAAGCCAATCCTCTAGACTGTATGTTCACTGTCGGTGGGGAATGTGTCCACTACTTTGCTGTTTGTACTCTCCTAAGCATTCAGTATAGTGCCCTGCATGCAGTAAATATGACTCAGAGATTTATTGCCAGAAGCTATTCTAAAAGACTGACTTTCTCTAATAATAATAATAATGGCATTTATTAAGCACTTACTATGTGCAAAGCATTGTTCTAAGTGCTGGGGGGCATACGAGGTGATCAGGTTGTCCCATGGGGGGCTCACAGTCTTAATCCCCATTTTACAGACGAGGTAACTGAGGCACAGAGAAGTTAAGTGACTTGCCCAAAGTCACACAGCTGACAATTGGCGGAGCCAGGATTTGAACCTTATTTTGTGGAAAGGGGGAATTTAGCCTTGTATCATGAAATGAGGTGAAAAGCCGAAGACGATTTGACATTTGCTTTCAGAATGTTAGTCACCGACAAAATTAGAAGCAGACATGGAGGAAACAGTAAGAAAGAGAAGCTTATTGTAAGCTGTTCCAATGGAAGAACACTTAGATGAACAAAATGAATGCACCTAGAGGAAACCTGCAGGCCCCATTGTTGATCTCTCCAAAGATTTTATAAGTACCTGAGAATGAAAAGATGCAGTTGATTTTTTCTTTCATTTGAATTCCTCACTGATTCCATGTGTGTAGATAAAAAATTTCTCCACAGTTTTACATTTATTCTCTGGTTACAAACTGCCCTATGAAGTATAGAAAATCTGGGGGTTTCATATGCCTCTTGCTGGTTTAATTAACTAATGATATTTATTGAGTGCCTATCTTGGGCAGAGCACTGCACTAAGCATTTGGTAGAGCACAATATGATAGAATTTGTAGGTATGTACCCTGACTGCAAGCAGTATGGCCTAGTGGATAAAGCATGGGACTGAGAGACAGAGGACCCAAGTTCTAATCACATCACAGTCTCTTGCCTGCTATGATACCTCAGAAAAGTCGCTTTACTTCTCCGTGTCTCAGTTTCCCCAACTGCAAAATAATAATGATGGTATTTGTCAAGCACTTACTATGTGGCAAGCACTGTTCTAAGCACTGGGGTAGATACAAAGTCATCAGGTTGTCCCATCTGGAGCTCACACTTTAAATCCCCATTTTACAGATGAGGTAACTGAGGCACAAAGAAGTTAAGTGGCTTGTCCAAGGTCACACAGCAAACAAGTGGCAGAGCCGGGATTAGAATCCACATCCTCTGACTCCCAAGCCCGAGCTCTTTCCACTAAGCCATGCTGCTTCAACACCTGTTGACTTGTTTCTATCTCAGTGTTTAGAACAGTGCTTGCCACATGGTAAATGCTTAGCAAATACCATAAAAAAGGAATTTATGATCTAGAAGAAGAAGCAGACTTTAAAGTAAATTACAGATGGGGGAATGGTAGCGTATAAGAATACGTATGTAAATGTTGAAGGGTTAGGAGAGGGGAGGATATCAAGTGTTTAAGAGGTACGGATGCAGTCAGTTCGACGATCTTATTTATTGAATGCTTACTGGGGGCAGAGCATTGTAACTAAGCACTTGGGAGAGTACAATATAATAATAAACATCAACACACAGGTTTCCCTCCCACTACGTGCTTACCAGCGGGACATGAGAAGCAGCGTGGCTCAGTGAAAAGAGCCCGGGTTTGGGAGTCAGAGGTCATGGGTTAGAATCCCCACTCTGCCACCTGTCAGCTGTGTGACCCTGGGCAAGCCACTTAACTTCTCTGTGCCTCAGTTACCTCATCTGTAAATTGGGGATTAAGACTGTGAGCCCCACGTGGGACAACCTGATCACCTTGTATCCCCCAACGCTTAGAACAGTGCTTTGCACACAGTAAGCACTTAACAAATACCATCATTATTATTATTATTATTATTACCAAGTGCATAAGCAATACAGAAGGGGAGTCAAATAGGGGAAGTGAGGGCCTACTCAGAAAAAGGTCTCTTGGAGGATAGTAGCCTTACCTTCCTCAGGCTGGGGCTCTGGAACAGAGAGGTGAGCCCCGGGTTACTTCAATAGCAGCACACTGTGCATCATAATAATAATAATAATAATGATGATGATGATGGCATTTATTAAGCACTTACTATGTGCAAAGCACTGTTCTAAGTGCTGGGGAGGTTACAAGGTGATCAGGTTGTCCCACGGGGGGCTCACAGTCTTAATCTCCATTATATAGATGAGGTAACTGAGGCCCAGAGAAGTGAAGTGACTTGCCCAAAGTCACACAGCTGACAATTGGTGGAGCTGGGATTTGAACCCATAACCTCTGACTCCAAAGCCCATACTCTTTCCACTGAGCCACGCTGCTTCTCTAAATAGAGCCCTTGCTGCCCCAGGGCATCTCTGGGCTGCTGTGATGACTTTTTCCTCCTGCCCCTTCCCCTTCCCTGGCTCCAAGCCGTGGTCTGGGTTGAGCTCCATGGTATGGGGAGGGAGATCCAAGCCTTACTGTCATCCCCACAGTGCAAAGTGGTACCACTGCCTCCATGGAGCTGACACCGCTCCTCCCCTCCACTTGTCCTCGCTCACCCATGGTATATTGGGAAGGGCTGACCACTGCCGCACCTCTACCATGGTCAACAGATGCCTCAGTGCCCACACACAGCACCCCCAGCACCCCCAACAGTGCCAGGGTCCAGCTCCTATGTCAGAACAGTTCCAGAAGCCCTGGATCACCGCCCCCATAAATAAAATAATAAATACATTTTGGTATTTGTTAAGCACTTACTATGTGCAAAGCACTGTTCTAAGCGCTGGGGAGGATACAAGGTGATCAGGTTGTCCCATGTGGGGCTCACAATATTAATCCCCATTTTCCAGATGAGGTGACTGAGGCCCAGAGAAGTGAAGTGACTGGCCCAAAGTCACACAGGTGACAAGTGGTGGAGCCGGGATTTGAACCCATGACCTCTGACTCCAAAGCCCGGACTCTTTCCACTGAGCCATGCTGCTTCTCCTTCCCATACACTCCCTGACAGCATAGGCTGGGGTGCATCCCCCAACCCCAAAGTGTAGCCCATTGTGGCTCCTGGAGCTGCTTTCTCTAAAGTACATCTCCAACCGCTCTCTCTTAATAGCCTCAAAGTCTCCGGAAAGTTTGCTGCATCCTTGGTATTTTTTTCTTCCAAGCACAGGAAAATGCAAGAGTCAGTTTAGCTCCCCAATCATGCAGTCAGTTTGAATCTAAATTATGTGGGGAACAGATAAATCCTCTGGATGATTTATAAGGTGTGGACCTGAACTCTCAGAGTTAAATCCATGATGCTACCCTCGTGACAATCCATTTCCACCAGGAAATCTGTGGCTAGACATATAATAATAATAATTATTATTATTATTGTTATCAAGTGCTTACCAGGTGCCAAGCAATGCGCTAAGTTCTGGGGTAAATAATAATAATGATGGCATTTATTAAGCACTTAATATGTGCAAAGCACTGAGTGCTGGGGAGGTTACAAGGTGATCAAGTTGTCCCACAAGTGACTCACAGTCTTAATTCCCCATTTTACAGATGAGGTAACTGAGGCTCAGAGAAGTAAAGTGACTTGCCCAAAGTCACATTGCTGACAATTGGGGGGGCTGGGATTTGAACCCATGACCTCTGACTCCAAAGCCCGGGCTCTTTCCACGGAGGCACGCTGCTTCTCCCACAGGTTAAGCACTTTGTACAAAATTCCTGTCCCACCTGAGGCTCACAGTCTAAGTAGGAGGGAGTATGATTTAATCCCCATTTTATTCATTCATTCAATCACATTTATTAAGCACTTACTGTGAGCAGAGCACTGCATTATGCACTTGGAAAGTGCAATTCGGCAACGAATAGAGACAATTCCTACCCAACAACGGGCTCACAGTCTAGAAGAGGGAGACAGACAACAAAACAAAAAAAGTAGACAGGCATCAATAATAGTAATAATAATGGCATTTATTAAGCACTTACTATGTGCAAAGCAATGTTCTAAGCACTGGGGAGGATACAAGGTGATCAGGTTGTCCCACGGGGGGCTCACAGTCTTAATCCCCATTTTACAGATGAGGTAACAGGCACAGAGAAGTGAAGTGACTTGCCCGAAGTCACACAGCTGACACGTGGCGGAGAGGGGATTTGAACCCATGACCTCTGACTCCAAAGCCCGGGCTCTTTCCACTGAGCCACACTGCTTCTACTAAGGGTTAATCACTTTGTACAAAATTTCTGTCCTACCTGGGGCTCACGGTCTAAGTAGGACGGAGTTTGATTTAATCCCCATTTTATTCATTCATTCATTCAATCATATTTATTGAGCACTTACTGTGAGCAGAGCACAGTACTATGCGCTTGGAAAATACAGTTCGGCAATGAATAGACAATTCCTACCCAACAACGGGCTCACGGTCTACTAGAGGGAGACAGACAACAAAACAAAACAAGTAGACAGGCAACAATGGCATCTATATAAATAAATACAGACGAGTTAACTCGACCACAGAGAAGTTTAGTGACTTGCCCAAGTTCACACAGCAGACAAGCGCCATAAGTGGGATTAGAACCCAGACCCTCTGAGTCCCAGGTCTGAGCTCTTTCCACAAGTTGTTTCCTATAGGAGAAATTTATCTCCATCACCTCGCCCCCTCCTACCTCACCTCCCTTCTCTCCTTCTCCAGCCCAGCCCGCACCCTCCGCTCCTCCGCCGCTAATCTCCTCACTGTACCTCGTTCTCGCCTGTCCCACCATTGACCCCCGGCCCACGTCATCCCCCGGGCCTGGAATGCCCTCCCTCTGCCCATCTGCCAAGCTAGCTCTCTTCCTCCCTTCAAGGCCCTGCTGAGAGCTCACCTCCTCCAGGAGGCCTTCCCAGACTGAGCCCCTTCCTTCCTTTCCCCCTCGTCCCCCTCTCCATCCCCCCATCTTACCTCCTTCCCTTCCCCACAGCACCTGTATAAATGCATATATGTTTGCACATATTTATTACTCTATTTATTTATTTATTTATTTTACTTGTACATACCTACTCTATTTATTTTATTTTGTTAGTATGTTTGGTTTTGTTCTCTGTCTCCCCCTTGTAGACTGTGAGCCCACAGTTGGGTAGGGACTGGCTCTATATGTTGCCAACTTGTACTTCCCAAGCGCTTAGTACAGTGCTCTGCACATAGTAAGCACTCAATAAATACGATTGATGATGATGATGATGATCCTCTTTTCCCTAGTCAATACCAATGAATAGATGCTTCCCAGAAGCTGGGGAAGCAGGTTCCAGCAGGATCTACCTTCTACGAAACGCAGTGACCACCTCCACCTCCGCTTGATCCAGTCTGATGAAAACTAGGGCTGTAGCTCTGTGAGCTATATGTACTGCCACCTTCAGAGTAGCCAAGACATGAGGGCAGGAATTGTGTCTGCCAACTCTGCTGATTGTACTCTCTCAAACACTTAGTACAGCGCTCTGGGTTCTAATCCCAGCTCTGCCATTGTCTGCTGTGACCTTGGGCCAGTCACAGTTTTTCTGGACCTCAGTTACCTCATCTATAAAATGGGGATCGAGACTGTGAGCCTTATGTGGGATAGGGACTGTGTCCAACCGGATTAACTTGTATCTACCCCAGCCCTTAGTACAATGCTTGGCACATTTGAAATTTAAATCCCAGCTCTGCCAATTTTCAGCTGTGTGGCTTTGGGCAAGTCACTTAACTTCTCCGGGCCTCAGTTTCCTCATCTGTAAAATGGGGATCAAGACTGCAAGCCCCCCGTGGGACAACCTGATCACCTTGTAACCTCCCCTGCGCTTAGAACAGTGCTTTGCACATAGTAAGCGCTTAATAAATGCCATCATTATTACTAAGTGCTTAACAAATACCATAAAAAAAGTAAGTGCTCAGTATATACCATTGACTACTGGATTAACACCGGCTGCAGCTCAGGACATTCATTCACTCATTGAGGGCTTATTGAGGTCTTACTGTGTGCAGAGCACACAGTACTAAGCCCTTGGGAGAGTACAGTACAAGAATAAACAGACACATTCCTGGCCCACAGTGAGCTTTCAGTCAAGAGGTGGGGAGACAGACATCAAAACAAATAAATTACAGTTATGCACATAAGTGCTGTGGGCTTGGGAGGGGGAAAGAAGTCTTGAAGAGGTTGTGTGTTCAATAAGGCTTTGAAGTGGGGGAGAGTAATTGTCTGTCAGATTTGAGAAGAGATGGCATTCCAGGCCATCATCGTCATCATCATCATCACCATCATCATCATCAATCGTATTTATTGAGTGCTTACTGTGTGCAGAGCACTGTACTAAGCACTTGGGAAGTACAAATTGGCAACATATAGAGACAGTCCCTACCCAACAGTGGGCTCACAGTCTAAAAGGGGGAGACAAAACCAAACATACTAACAAAATAAAATAAATAGAATAGATATGTACAAGTAAAATAAATAAATAAATAAATAAAGTAATAAATATGTACAAACATATATACATATATATAGGTGTTGTGGGGAAGGGAAGGAGGTAAGTTGGGGGGATGGAGAGGGGGACGAGGGGGAGAGGAAGGAGAGGAGGAGGAGGAGGCCAGAAACAGGATGTGGGCCAGGGGTGGGCAGTGAGATAGATAAAGCAAGACGGATAGACATAGCAGGAGGGTTAGTAGCTCAGATAGGATCCCTTACTTTCCCAAGTTTGTAAAAGTTGGAGAGCGGCTGGAAGAGTCCACTGTGGCAGAAAAGGCAGCCATTTCCAACTGGGACAAAACAAAGCCCAGGAGGCCAGGAACCCTACATGAGTAGCTACTACAGCGGATACTGGTACTGGGGCAGACTGTGTTCACGCCAGCCACAACCCAACTCGAAACACAACTCAAACTGCTCACAAATCATTGTTCAGAGTCAACCCACTGACTTGCTCTTACAATAGGTAAGCAAGGCTAACTTCAACCCTTAAGCACTTTGATAACCTATCTCCCTGATACAGATGTAAATATTCTTCAGAGAAGCAGCATGGCCTAGTGGAAAGAGCACAGACAGGAGACTCAGAGGATGTGAATTAAAATACCCATTCTGCCACATGTCTGCTGTTTCTTAACTTCTCTGTGCCTCGGTTCCCTTATCTGTAATATGGGGATTAAGACTGTGAGCCCCATGTGGGATAGGGACTGTGCCCAATATGACTAGCCTGTATCTATCCCAGAGCTTAGAACAGCACTTGACACATACTAAGTGCTTAACAAATACCACACTGATTATTATTCTTCAATCTATTATTTCCTCTTTCCCTGATTCATTTTAATGTCTGTCTCCCCTTATGGACTGTAAGCTCCTTGTGGGCAAATATTGCACTTCCCAACTCTACTGTATTGCATTTTCCCAAGCTTTTCATACACTGCTCTGCAAACAGTACGCACTCAATACATACCGCTGATTGACTGTTGGGCCCAGGTTTCATTTGAAGCCAGTGCCTCCACAAAAGCAATCTCCTGCACTCTTAAATCAATGAAAACTTAAGTGGGTGAGGAAGTCCAGTGGTCTCTAGAGGTCCCACAGAAGCAATTAACTGCACACATATACTTTCCTCTATGCCTGCTTTTTATTCTCTCGTTCACCATGTCTCTCTCTCTCACACACAAACACATTTGCTGTTGTTCTAATGACCTTCCTGATGGTTTTGTTGAAGCAGATACCTAGGGCTTCAAAAGATTAGCTTTTCATAGATTTGTGCAAAGCTGTTTTTATGTAAAGCAAATCCAGATCACTTGGGCACTTTTCCAGTGCTGTCCTTGCACCTCTAAAATAAGCAGGAGGTAGATTTTTGCCAACAAATCTTTCACATGATCCTAAGAAGGGACCTAAAAGTCAGTGGGTAAATGCGAATAGTTTTCAGCAGCTGAACCTTACAGTGATAATCAGCAGTTTTCAGTTCTCCTAAAAGATTTTTTTGGGGCAGATTGACATTCTTTTTTTCATTTTCTTTTTTTTTTTTTTTAAAGAGGACAGATGTCACTTTAGGGTTCAAGGACAAGCACCAAAACACCAGCTCTGTTATGGGTTCGGAGCAAAACTTCAGCCCAAACCTACAAAGGTGTGAGATGTGTGATTCAAAGATGGGGTAGTCTGGGAGAGCTGAGTCTTGGAAAGGAGGAACTCAAGGGAGGGATAGGAAGGGAAGAAGAATAAACTCAGGAATTGCTGTCATTGTTCTTCCCAACTGAACTAGGATAATAGGCTGACACTTTGGTTACTAGCTTTCTAGCTGTATCTCGATCTTCTCCACCTCCATCTCCTCACCCAAACCATTCCCCAAGTAGGAACTCCCCCCAAACTCAGCTAATCTAACAGATCACAGCTCTCCCTGGCTTCAAAGCCTTACTAAAATCTCCACATTTTCTAGAACCCTTCCCGATATTTACTCTGGCAATTAGATGATATATTTATGCCCTCCCCCATTACTTGTGAATATATATACTGGATCACATAGTCAATTTATTTATTCTGACTACTCTATTTGTAAATACTTTATGCCTGTCTTCCACGGTGGACACTAAATAAATACCATTATTACTACTATAGCTGCTAGGCCCTGGGGTAAGTTCAAGATAATAGGTTCAAGCACACTACTTAATGGATAAAGCACAGGCCTAGGAGCCAGAAGGTCATGGATTCTAATCCCAGCTCCCCAACTTGTCTGTGGTGTGACCTTGCGCAAGTCACTTCACTTCTCTGGGCCTCAGTTAGCCATCTGTAAAATGGGGATTGAGACTGTGAGCCCCACATGGGACAGGGAATGTGTCCTACCTGATTTGATTGTATCCACCCCTGCACTCAGTACAATGCCTGGCACATTGCAAGTGCTTAACAAATACCATAATTATAATCATTATTTCCTGTCCCATACAGAGTTCACAGTTTGAGGCAGGAAAAGCGGGTATCATCCCCATTTTACAGGTGAGGAAACTGAGTTCCAGAGACGATAAGTGACTTGCCCAAAGTCATACAGCAAACCAGTGGCAACATTGGGACTAGAATCTGAGTCCCTGAATCCTAGTTCTGCGCTCTTTCCACTAGGCAATAGCCACTCTCCTCTTTTCCCATGTTCCCCTATTTTCCCCACAGCCCTTTAGCCATGTGTGTTCTTTTTCTTGGCAAAATTATTAGTTACCCTCAGCGCAGATACTTGGGTCTACATCTCTGGCACTGAAAGGAAAATGACAGAACATTATACACTATAAAGAATAAAACACTACCAGTCTTTCTCATAAGTAGTGAGAACTTTCACTTCCTTTCCTATGGACATATAAAGAAGAGTTTTAACTCAGTCTCTCAAGATGACAAGAGAAGATGACTTTTTTTAAATCCTTCCACTTATTTTGATAAAAGTAGTTTCATTCTGCCATTTGGATTTAACCAAGTACATTACCATACCACCAAACGGCTTTCCAGTGATCCAATTTCATAAGTAGCACGATATCACTCAGAAATTAAAGTTAAGAATCAATTCATAAGCTTTCTCAGTCAGTAGTTTTCCTTCCTCTGTGCTCCTGTATCCTTTGACTCTCTGTTCTCTCTTGCTGCCTCATAATTGTTTCATTTACCTGACAAATTGCTGTCACCCTTTCACAAGCTAGGCTGTATGCTTTCTACACAATTCAGGTGCACAATTGCTTTAGTGCATCTGATAGGATTATGGGTGTCCCTGGGTGTCCATACTCAACTGTAATCCACCCAACTGAGGGGTTAATTATGGTACATTCATGCGGGACGTCCTCTGATGGGTTCCTGGAGAGGGAAAGATCAGTGTAATCCCAGTAATGTGATAATAATAAAATTATGGTATTTGTTTAGTGTTTACTATGCTCCAGGCATTGAAATAAGCACTGGAGTAGATACGAGCAAATCAGTTTGGACACAGTCCTTGTCCCACTTAAGGTTCACAGTCTTAATCCTCATTTTACAGATTCATTCATTCATTCAATCATATTTATTGAGTGCTTACTGTGTGCAGAGCACTGTACTTAGTGCTTGAGTAGTACAAGTTGGTAGCAGATAGAGACGGTCCCTACCCAACAACGGGCTCACATCTAGAAGGGGAAGACAGACAACAAAACATGTAGACAGGTGTCAAAACTGTTAGAATAAACAGAATTGTAGAATTACCTCTAATTATATTAGAGGTAGGGTGGGGTGGGGCGATGGGGAGGAAGAGAGGAAAAAGGAAAAAGATGAAGGAGCAGAGGTACAGAGAAGTTAAGTGACTTGCCCAAGGTCAAGACAGACAAGTGACGGAGCCGGGATTCTGACCTAGGTCCTTCTCACTCCCAGGACCATGCTCTATCCCTAATAATAATAATAATAATAATAATGGCATTTATTAAGCACTTACTATGTGCAAAGCACTGTTCTAAGTGCTGGGGGGATACAAGGTGATGAGGTTGTCCCACATGGGGCTCACAGTCTTCATCCCCATTTTACAGATGAGGGAACTGAGGCACAGAGAAGTGAAGTGACTTGCTCAAAGTCACACAGCTGACAAGTGGCAGAGCCGAGATTCGAACCCATGCCCTCTGACTCCAAAGCCCGTGCTCTTTCCACTGAGCCACGCCGCTTCTCTAGATCGTGCTGTTTCATCTTAAACCATCAGCCTCCACCCTGCCCATTCAGCTTGTCCCAGCCCATCATAGAGAGGAGGTGCAAGGGGGATCCAAGGGTGTCATGTCACTGCCACTGCTCTGGAGGAAAGAGGATGCGGAGGGGGACTCCAGTGGAGTTCCAGGTTGGTTAAAGGTGACAGAACGTCCACTGATGGGAGGGGGAGAAGCAGGGCCTACTGGAATATTCATTCATTCATTCAATCGTATTTTTTTTAATTTTTTTTAATGGTATTTGTTAAGCACTTACTATGAGCAAGCACTGTTCTGTGCTTACTGTGTGCAGAGCAATGGACAAAGCACTTGGGAAGTACAAGTTGGCAACATATATAGACAGTCCCTACCCAACAACGGGCTCACAGTCTAGAAGGAGGAGAGACAACAAGACAAAACATGTGGACAGGTGTCAAGTTGTCAGAACAAAGCTAAATGCACAACATTAACAAAATAAATAGAATAGTAAATATGTACAAGTAAAAAAAACTAGAGTAATAAATCTGTACTAACATATATACAGGTGCTGTGGGGAGGGGAAGGAGGTAGGGCCGGGGGGGTGGGGAGGAGGAGAGGAAAAAGGGGGCTCAGTCTGGGAAGACCTCCTGGAAGAGGTGAGATCTCAGTAGGGCTTTGAAGGGAGGAAGAGAGTCAGCTTGGCAGATGTTCGGAGGGAAAGCATTCCAGGCCAGGGAGAAGACGTGGGCTGGGCGTCGACGGTGGGACAGGCGAGAACGAGGTACAGTGAGGAGGTTAGCAGCAGAGGAGCGGAGGTTGCGGGCTGGGCTGGAGAAGGAGAGAAGGGAGCAGTAGAAGGAGAGAAGGGACTATTCCACCCCAATCCCCTCTCATCACTAATCTGATGACTAATGTACTTCTAACCTCAGAGAGTGGATCAGCAGGAGATATCTTGCAGCAGCTTCTCCAGTCATTTGAATGACTTGGTCAAATAAACAGGTCAAAGTGCAAAATGATGGCAATCCTTCAGGGAACCTCTGAGGAGAAGATTCACCTACCCTCTTCTGTACTCTCCTGAGTATTTAGAACAGTGCTTTGCACACATCAGATTAAACGCTCAATAAATATTACTGTTAGATCTAAAGCAAAATATACTTCCTGTGAACCCAGATTCTGAATTCATGACCGACAACTCCACATCACTTATTTTTAGTTCCATGTCCCACCCCCACCTCTGAGTGTGTTTCACTGCCTACAGACCCAAGATAATAATAATAATAATAATAATAATAATAATAATAATAATAATAATGTCGGTATTTGTTAAGCACTTACTATGTGCCAAGCACTGTTCTATGTGCTGGGATAGACACAATGTCATCCAGTGCTTAGAACAATGCTTTGCACATAGTAAGCGCTTAACAAATGCCATCATTATTATCATGTTGTCCCATGTGGGGCTCACAGTCTTAATCCCCATTTCACAGATGAGGTAACTGAGGCCCAGAGAAGTTAAGTGACTTGCCCAAAGTCACACTTTTGACAGGTGGTGGAGCCGGGATTAGAACCCATGACCTCTGACTCCCAAGCCCATTCTCTTTCCACTTAGCCAGGCTAAATGCCTGTGGGGTATTTTCCTCCCCATTCTTACCTATCTATAGAAAAAGACCCCCTCCGACCCACCAACAGCACCCTCTGATGATGGACACTTGCCCTGGAGCAGTTATTAGGAAGATTAACAATTTGTAACTAGAAATAAAAATGTTTAAAATTAAAAGCCCCAAGCAACTTAAGCAGGATCCAGTTACTACTGAACTAGAAAAACTGAGGCTGCTGCATTACTTTTCCCCACTTAACTTTTGCCTCATGGGGGTAATAATAACCCTGTGATATTAAAGGTCTAGGTTTCTGAAGGAAATTTCCCTGGGTCTATCCCAGGAGATAGAAAACTCTGCCAGGATAGCTCTGAGAACCATAGAAAGACAAAAGAGGATAAAAGAGAAACGATCCTGAAAGACTAATATAAAACATATTTAAATCTGTAAATCACGTTGATATATAATTCACCTTCATTAAGTTAGTACCATCTTTTTTAAAAAATGATCTCTATTATAATTAAAGTGTTTAATTGACAAATCAGAACCAGGCTAACCTCCTCTGGAAATGGCTTTTACTCCTCATGATCTTGTTGCTTGGGGCTTCCTTAACATGGGTGAATTATATTCCTTCAGGAGAAAATTCTTAAAGGGATTTGGGCTGCCTCGGTGCTTTTATTTCTGTTAATTCAATTAGGTAGACTCATTTGAAGACATAATAACGATAGCATCATTTTAGATTAGGTGCTAATAAGTCCAATAATAAAGTTAAATCTTAGTTCAAATAGGAAAATGGTGACTTTCAAAGAGGAAAAAAAGAAACCCACCACCTCTAGTAACCAACCTGTCCGGAACTGAAATGTATTTGGCAAAGCTATGAATTCTGGACAACACTACCTGGGCCTCTAGGCTATAGGGCTACAAAAGAGCGAAAATAAATCCCTGTTTTCTGAGAAGGCTAAGCCCCCACAGATAAGGCTAAAGTCACAGCATATTACCAAAGTCTCCCTAGAGTTAAGCAGTCTTCCTTTTCCTTCTCCTCCCCACTAGAGGAGGAGGAGTTTATCAGCTTTTGAGGTTGACGGTATCTGCCATTCCATCTGTTAGGAGACACATAGCCAGGTCTCAGGTGAGGGCAGGAGTTAACACAGATTTTTCCACCTTTTCCAGGCCATTACCTTAACAAGTAATTCTCGAGGACAGGGATCAAACCTTCACGGACTTGCAAAAAAACCCCCCAAAAACCCATCCAGGTCATTCAGTGTCAGGGCCACAGCAGCAGTAATATTTGATGATCATTATCTGCCAGCCCAGACACCTGGCTCTCCACCTGTTTCCTCTCCACCCCTTTGCCCTCTTTCCAGCTCCCTGTCCCTGCACGAAGAGCATGGAACATTTCGGGGCCTGGACGTGCCACACTCTCCTCCTTGCTACCTTGATGGCAAGAGAAATTTATCATCTTGAAAGAAGTGGCCGACACTTTGACGCAGACAAATTATCTGTGATAGTGCATCCTGACAATTTGCCAAGGCTGCCGACTGTTTATTTGGGAAAGTTTAGTAGAAAATAGAATCAAGGTCAATAGTACTGAAGACCTGACAGTTGGAGTTTCCCAACAAGCCCAAGGGGCCATAGTCTATTCTAATGTCCACACCAAGTAGAGAAAACACATTATGAGTCACACACACCAGCAACCTTCCCCAACACCAACCTGGGATTTGTACTTGGCAAAATATGGGCCTAAATGATCACCCTGAAAATTCACAGTATAGCCTACTGAGAGCTCACCTCCTCCAGGAGGCCTTCACAGACTGAGCCCCCTTTTTCCTCTTCCCCTCCCCATCCCCCCCCGCCCTACCTCCTTCCCCTCCCCACAGCACCTGTATATATGTTTGTACAGATTTATTACTCTATTTGTTTTACTTGTACATATTTAGTATAATTATTTTGTCAATAATGTGCATCTAGCTTTACTTCTATTTATTTTGATGACTTAACAGCTCTCCACATATTTCGTTTTGTTGTCTGTCTCCCCCTTCTAGACTGAGAGTCCATTGTTGGGTAGGGACCGTCTCTATATGTTGCCAACTTCTACTTCACAAGCGCTTAGTGCTCCATACACAGTAAGTGCTCAATAAATATGATTGAATGAATGAATGATTATTTCAGCAATTAGAGAAGCAGTGGGGCTTAGTGGAAAGAGCATGGGCTTGGGAGTCAGAGGTCATGGGTTCTAATCCTGGCTCTGCCACTTGTCAGCTGTGTGACTTTGGGTAAGTCACTTAACTTCTCTGTTCCTCAGTTACAGTGCTTTGCACATAGTAATCGCTTAACAAATACCATCATTATTATTATTATTATTACTTCATCTGTAAAATGGGGATCAAGGCTGCCCCACGTGGGACAATCTGATTACCTTGTATCTAACCCAGCACTTAGAACAGTGCTGGCACATAGTAAGCGTTAATAAATGTCATTATTATTATTATTATTTGCAAAGCATAGATGTCGGTTTATCGGTTTTCTCTCTGAGTACCTAAAATCAGAATTTGTAGTTCATCCTTCCCAAAACTTAGGTGTGCCAATAATAATAATAATTGTGGTAATTGTTAAATGCTTACTGTCAAGCACTGTACTAAGCACTTGGGTATATACAAGGTAATTGGGTTGGACACAGTTCCTAACCCATGTACGGTTCACAGTCAGAAGTCCCATTTTACAGTTGAGGTAACTGAGGCACAGAGAAGTTAATGATTTGCCCAAGGTCATACAGCAGACAAGTGGTAGAACTGGGATTAAAAACCAGGTCCTTCTGACAGCCAGGCCTCTGCTCTATCCACTAGACCACTCTGCTCCTCGTGCCAAGAGTGGGTTTTGTTGTTGGGTGGTGACCCTTGTTCCCAGACACTTACGTTTTAAGCACACACCTGAAACCAAGATGGGGAAAAGTATTAGAATCCTTGCTACTCAGTGAGATCCCCCTGCCTGATATTGAGGGTGGTTGGGGTCTGGTTGCGCTTCCTGGCAAAGCTTAGGATCCCATCCAGGAACAGGCTCACCATGGCTGAAGAGAGGCGGAGGGTTTTTTGGTGTTCTCAGGATGCAGACGAGTAGCATCGGAAGACAGCACCAGGTTGGGGAAGCAGGCAGGAATGAGGGCAGTTGCATGCACCATGCTGAGAGCCCAGGCTGCCAACACTGCAGGGGTAGAGCAGGGCTACTCTGAGGCTGCAGGAGAAAGGGCAGACACACATACCACACCAAGTCCTCAGGCTGCCGTGACCGAGGCGGGCATCCCTGTCCCCTCTCCGTGGAGATCAGAGCCCTGGTACCAGCCTTCCTTCATCCCTACTCCCTAACCATTCTGCAATCTAGTGATGGGAGGAGCTCAGCCCAACCCTCCCCAGGTCCCTACTTCCCCTCCTGCTCCCCAGTGCACAGCTCCGTGGCAGTGGGGACCGGGGTTCCCCAAATTGCACCCTGGAATCCCTGGTGATCTGACTCCATTGCCCTACCTCTGCCCAGCGCTCAAGCCCTGGACCCCACGGCACAGTGGATAGACCAAGGACCTGGAACTCAGAAGGTCATGGGTTCTAATCCTGGCTCTGCCACATGTCTGCTGTGTAATCTTGGGCAAGTCACTTCACTTCTCTGGGCCTCAGTTAACTCACCTGCAAAATGGGGATTGAAACTGTGAGCCCCACATGAGACAGGGACTGTGTCCAACCTGATTTGCTTGTATACACCCCAGCGCTTAGTACAGTGCTTGGCATGTAGTGCTGAACAAATACCATTATTATTATTATTATTATTATTATTATTATTATGCAGCAGCAGGATACCCAGCATGGTGAGACCCAGCATGCCCCATGAGGAAGAGCAGATCCTGCAGCCGATGACCACTGATTGTCTGAGGGAACCAGTGGAAAGACATAAAGGACTTGTGCCAACACAGCAGTCTTGCGGAGGGATCAGCTAAATAGACAAAAGCTATACAAGGCCAATTTTGTAGGCAACACGTGCTCAATGCCCAGACCCGTGGACAGATGTGGAGAAACGGCATCGCTTAGTGGAAAGAGCACGGGCTTGTGAGGCCGAGGTCATGGGTTTGTCAGCTGTGTGACTTTGGGCAAGTCACTTAAGTTCTCTGTGCCTCGGTTACCTCATCTGTAAAATGGGGATTAAGACGGTGAGCCCTACGTGGTACAACCTAATAAACTTGTACCACAGAAGCAGCATGGCACAGTGGAAAGAACATGGGCTTTGGAGTCAGAGGTCATGGGTTCAAATCCCAGCTCTGCCACTTGTCAGCTTTGTGACTTTGGGCAAGTCACTTAACTTCTCTGGGCCTCAGTTACCTCATCTGTAAAATGGGGATTAAGACTGTGAACCCCCCTGTGGGACAACCTGATCACCTTGTTTCTTCCCCAGTGCTTAGAACAGTGCTTTGCACATAGTAAGCGCTTAATAAATGCCATTATTATTATTATTATTATAAGCTTGTATCTACCTCAGTGCTTAGAACAGTGCTTGGCACATTATAAGCACTTAACAAATACCATCATTATTATTGATACTGGAACCTCCCATGAGGGAGTGAGAATAAAAGCACTTGAACTGGAAGGAGCTAATACTCAGGTTTTTCCAATCAATCAATGGCATTTATTGGGCACTTACTGTGTACAGAGCACTGGATCAAGTATTTGGGAGAGTAATAATAACAATCATGGTACCTGTTAAGCACTTACTATGTGCCAAGCACTGTTCTAAAAGCTGGGGTAGATATAAGTCAATCAGGTTGGACATAGTCCCTGTCCCACATGGGGCTCACACTCTATACCAGGGTTGGTAGACATGTTCCCTGCCCCCAAGAAGATTACAGTCTACAGGATTAATATTTGATTTATTAGAACACATCCCCAAATGGGTAAAATTGTAATGATAAAAATAAAACTATAAAACAAATGAAATCAAATAAAACGGTAATAATTGTGTTTTTTTATTAAGTGCTCACTAGCTGCCAAGCACGGCACTAAGCGCTGGGGTAGATACAGGATCATCAAGTCCCACATGGGACTCACAGGGTGGTGGAGAGAGACTCGGGGCGTCGAGGAGCTCATTTCCTGTTTTTACATCTTGCACCCAAGTCATGTACTTCCTCTGCAGAGGCCATGTGAAGATTCCCAAATTCTGAGGAAGCACTGTGACTGTGCGTAGAAGCTTAATCATCATGAAGTGCACTGCACTTTACAAAGCCTAAGTACCATGATTATGATGTAATCACTCTGGCTCTGCGCAGACTTTAGAGGTAGTTAAGGGTTGAGTCGCATTTCAACTAGGATTTTTTTGCTTCCATTTAAAATATTCTATTTTCCTTTGCTCACAGTCACAATGTATCGGGTCATTGAGTAGACAACGTTCTGTCTATTCTCCGTGTAGAGTTAGAATGTTAAGCGAAACAAGCCATCTGGCCAAGAAACTACGCCTAATGCATTACGGTTCATAAAAAAATATAGCCGGGAAAAAGCACCCATAGCATAGAACCTGAGAACAACTTCTAATGTGATTACCACTGCTTTAAATGGAAATACTAGAATAATTTGTTCAGTCCTTTAAGAAAATCCCCCCTACGTCTGTGTTATCTCACTTCTTAATTGCTATTTCCAGACATTAAATCACTCAGGAAATCATTTCAAAATTTAGGGGGAAATGATTCAGATATTTATTATAGAATTCCTTGCTTAAATGTTCCTTTAAAGGTCACCTGTGCTCCCTATGGCCCATTTAATCTCATTAATCAATCGATCAATCCTCAATTAAACCTCTTGAAGGTTTTCCATCAAAAGATTAGGGAAAAAGGATATAAAGGAGCCAATCTAGGGATCTGAAATTTGGATCTGGTTCTATAAACTGTCCCATCCTATTTTATCTCCCGAGGGAAATATACAGTTTACAAAGCAGGGTCAGGCACTTTGAGACTTCTCTCACTGAGACTTCTGACTTCTCTCAACACTGAATGTTCAATCAGCAATAACAGTACGAACTGGAGGAGCCTTTCCCTGGGAGATTAGAAATCAATCAATTAACTGTATTTATTGAGTGCATACTGTGTTTAGAGCACTGTACTAAGCGCTTGGAAGAGTACAGTACTAAAGAGCTAGTATGGCTGATCCCTCCCATAGGGAGTTTACAGGCTAGTGGGAGAGACAGTGAAACACCGTGGCCTAGAACAAAGAACATGGGTCTGGGGGACAAAAGAACCTGGAATCTAAATCCCAGTTCCATGGCTTGTCTGCTGTGTGACCTTGGGCAAGTCACTTCACTTAGCTGTGCCTCAGTTAACTCATCTGTAAAATGGGGATTGAGACTGTGAACCCCATTTGGAACAGGGACTGTGTCCAACCTGATTTGCTTGTATCCATCCCAGCACTTAGTACAGTGCCTGGCACAGAGTAAGCACTTAACAAATACCACAATTATTATTATTGCAGACATTAAAATCAGTTGCAAATAGGGGAAGCAGGAGAGTAGTGCAAGGATACGTAACAATAATATGTAGATAAGTACAGTGGGGCTTGGGGTGCGGTGAATATCAATCAATCAATCAATCGTATTTATTGAGCACTTACTGTGTGCAGAGCACTGTACTAAGCGCTTGGGAAGTACAAGTTGGCAACATATAGAGACAGTCCCTACCCAACAGTGGGCTCACAGTCTAGAAGGGGGAGACAGAGAACAAAACCAAACATATTAACAAAATAAAATAAATAGAATAGATATGTACAAGTAAAATAGAGTAATAACTATGTACAAACATATATACATATATACAGGTGCTGTGGGGAAGGGAAAGAGGTAAGACGGCAGGGATGGAGGTGCTTAAGGAGGAACTGCCAGGGAATTGGGAATGAGTGGAAAGAATGTAGGGGGCTGGGGGATTGAAGAGAAATAAGCATGTACTAGGAAGATAATATTAGTAGGCATTTTTAAGCAGTGCGGCTCAGTGAAAAAGAGCACAGGCTTTGGAGTCAGAGGTCATGGGTTCAAATCGCAGTTCTGCCCATTGTCAGCTGTGTGACTTTGGGCAAGTCACTTAACTTCTCTGCGCCTCAGTTCCCTCACCTGTAAAATGGGGATTAAGACTGTGAGCCCCCCATCAGACAACCTGATCACCTTGTAACCTCTCCAGCACTTAGAACAGTGCTTTGCACATAGTAAGCGCTTAATAAATGCCATCAATATTATTAAGTACTTACTATTGTGCCAAGCACCATACTAACCGCTGAGGTAGGTATAAGATAATCAGGTCAGACACAGTCAATCAATCAATCAATCGTTTTTATTGAGCGCTTACTGTATGCAGAGCACTGTACTAAGCACTTGGGAAGTACAAGTTGACAACATATAGAGACAGTCCCCTACCCAACAGTGGGCTCACAGTCTAGAAGGGGGAGACAGAGAACAAAACCAAACATATTAACAAAATAAAATGAATAGAATAGATATGTACAAGTAAAATAAATAAATACATAGAGTAATAAATATGTACAAACATATATACATATATACAGTCCCTGTCCACCTGGGGCTCACACCCTAAGGAATCAGAACAGGTGCTAAATCCCCATTTTACAGATGAGGTATGTGAGGCACAGAGAAGTTAAGAGACTTGTCCAAGGTCGCACAACAGAAAAGTGATAGAGATGGGATTAGAACCCAGGTCTTATGACACCCAGGCCTGTGATAATAATAATAATAATAATAATGATGGCATTTATTAAGCACTTACAATGTGCAAAGCACTGTTCTAAGTGCTGGGGAGGTTACAAGGTGATCAGGTTGTCCCTCGTGGGGCTCACAGATTTAATCGCCATTTTCCAGATGAGGTAACTGAGGCACAGAGAAGTGAAGTGACTTGCCCAAAGTCACACAGCTGACAATTGGCGGAGCCGGGATTTGAACCCATGACCTCTGACTCCAAAGCCCGGGCTCTTTCCACTGAGCCACGCAAAGTGCTTCCCTGTACGACCAAAAAGAAAGAAGCAGAATGCCCATACTGCCTATAGAATTCTAAGATGAAAAGGAACCTCATCATCATCAGTAATAATAATAATCATAATAATGGTATTTGTTAAGCGCTATGTGCCAAGCACTGTTTATTGAGTACATACTATATGCAGAACACTGTACTAACTCCTTGGGAGAGTATAGCGTGGCATAGGGGGTAAAGCACTGGCCTGGGATTCAGAAGGTAAAGGGTTCTAATCCTGGCTCCTCCACGTGCCTGCTGTGGCCCCTTGGGCAAGTCACTTCACCTCTCTTTGTCTCAGTCACCTCACCAGTAAATTGGGGATTGAGACTGAGTCCCACACAGGACAGGAACCGTGTCCAACCCTATTTGCTTGGATTCACCCCAGCACCTTAATACAGTGCCTAGCACATAGTAAGTGCTTAACAAATACCACAATTATTATTAAAATACAAATGAGTTGGTAGACATGTTCCCTGCCCACACTGAGCTTACATTCTTAGGAGGAGACAGGCATTAATGTGAATAATTTCTCATATATACATTATAGATAAATGCATAAGTGCTGCAAGGCTGAGGGTGGGGCAAATATTAAATGTCCAAAGGTCACAGATCCACAGATCTAAGTGCATAAATGAGCTCCAAGTGCACAGACAGATGCTTTTGCCTTTAGGTGTCAATAAAATCAAGCTGCCCAGAGAAATAGCTGGCTGGCATCTTTAAAAGTCATTATTTTTAGTGCCATTTTTCTTCCTTAGCCTTTTGAGGTAACTGTGGGAATCCTGGAAATTCACTGACAATAATAATAATAATAATTTTGGTATTTGTAAAGCACTTACTATATGCAAAGCACTGTTCTAAGGGCTGTAGAGGATACAAGGAGATCAGAATGTCCCACGTGGGCCTCATAATCTTAATCCCCATTTTACAGATGAGGTAACTGAGGCTTAGAGAAGTTGAATGACTTGCCCAAAGTCACACAACTGACAAGCGGCGGAGATGGAATTTGAACCCATGACCTCTGACTCCCAAGCCCGTGCTCTTTCCACGGAGCCATGCTGTTTCTTTCTTCCTGACTCGGGATGAGGGATACAGGTATCAGGATTTCCAATGATGGAAATTCCAGGTAGCCTCAAAGACAGCACTGAAACTGATGAGAAGGAAGGTGATGCCTCCTGAGAAGGGAGCCTGCCTTCTAATACTCAAAACTGGAGAGGGTTACAACAATGGACTTTATTCAATCTCAAGTAATTTTTTTTAAAAAAGGAAGGACAAATTCATCTTGCAGGCATCAACTGGGAAAAGAAAGGAAAGGTTTTTACGATGATCAGGATGCTCAAAATAGGGACAGACACAAAATGGACTATTATTGCAACAAGGAGCCATTTTTACATGCAGTTGGGGTTGTCTGTCAGGCACCAGGGTTTTTAGCTAGGACATCGTCATCAGTAGCCTCGTCTTTGGGATCAGGGCACACACAACCACAAAAGCCCCCAAACCACCCATCATAGAGGCTGATGGACCTCAGCTCCCAACTGAGCTCTGGTAGAGGGAGATTTAACACTGAAGGAAAAAAAGGCAGCTCTGGCATGATTCCCTCTGGAACACCCACCTGCATTGGAGAGGAAGCGGCATGGCCTAGTTTATAGAGCACGGTCCTGGGAGTCAGAGGACCTGGGTTTGAGTCTTGACTCCACCACTTTCATTCATTCAATCATATTTATTGAGCACTTACTGTGTGCAGAGTACTGTACTAAGCGCTTGGGAAGTACAAGTTGGCAACATACAGGGACAGTCCCTACCCAACAGCAGGCTCACACCTTAGGTAAATCACTTCACTTCTCTGGGCCTCAGTTACTTCACCTGTAAAATGGGGATTAAGACTGTGATCCCCTTGTGGGACAGGGACTTTGTCCAACCTGATTGGCTTATATCCACCCCAGCACTTAATACAGTACCTGGCACATAATCATCATCATCAATCGTATTTATTGAGCGCTTACTATGTGCAGAGCACTGTACTAAGCGCTTGGGAAGTACAAATTGGCAACATATAGAGACAGTCCCTGCCCAACAGTGGGCTCACAGTCTAAAAGACTGTGCTTAATAATAATAAGTGCTTAACAAATACGACAATTATTATTATCATTATTATTCATTATTATCAGCTTACTTTCACTCTTGCAAAGTAATCTCTTAGGATTGAGAGTATCAGGGTCACTTCTCTCCTTTGTACTTCCACAGCTCCTTCCTTCTAAGGAATTCTGGTCCGCTAAATGGAAGCATTATTATTCTGCCTAAATTCGTGGAGAAACTGAGACCTAAATGGAAAGTAAGCACTAAAATATCACACAGTAAGCCACTTCAGCTCTTTTTTTATGGTATTTGTTCATTCATTCAAAGCTCTTGGGAAAGTACAATACAGCAATAAAGAATGACAATCCCTTCCCACAACAAGCTCATAGTCTTGCTTACTATGTGCCAGGCACTATGTTAAGCATGGAGGTAGCTTTGGGTTGGACAAAGTCCATGTCCCACATGGGGCTCACAGTCTTAATCCCTATTTTACAGATGAGATAACTGAGGAACAGATGAGTTAAGTGACTTGTCTAAGGTCACACAACAGACAAATGGTGGAGCCAGGCTTAAAATGCAAGTCCTTCTTGCGTGAAGGCCTATGCTTTATCCATTTGGCCACACCGATTCTATTCACATAGCTCTTGACCCACATTGGAACTTTTGAGTTTCCAGAAAGACATTCAGTCTCTTCCTTCACCGTATGTCATTCATGCCACCACACTTACTGAATTACAGGGAATAGCTTGGAAAGAAAATTGGCTTTAGAATATCTTCACTGCTCCAGTCTTTGTCCTGGGAAAACAGTGTGTTTTAGTAAAAAAAGCATGAGCTTGGGACTCGGAGCACCTGCGTTCTAATTCCAATTTTGCCAATTACAGACTGGTTGACTTTGTGCAAGTCACTTAACTGCTCTGTGTTTCATTTACCTCCTTTGTAAAATAGGGGTTCATTACCTATTCTCCCATTTATTTAAGACTGTGAGCCCCAAATGGGACAAGGCCTTGTGTATGACCTGATTAACTTGCATCTGCTCCAGTGCTTAGTACAGTGCTTGGCATGTAGATAGCATTTAACTACAATCATTATTTTTAAAACTGTTTAGTCACAGTTTTTTTTCAGTTTCGTTTATAATGGTACTTAAGTGTTTACTATGTGCAGGCACTGTAATAAGCTGTGGGGTAATCAATCACATTTACTGAGCACTTACTGTGTGCAGAACACTGTACTAAGTGTTTGGGAGAGTACAATATAACAGAGTTGGTGGAAATGTTCTCAGACCACTATGAGCTTACGGTCTAGAGGGTGAGTCAGACATTAATATTAATGAATAAATTACAGATAAGTACTGAGGGGTGAGGAAGGGGTGAATAAAGAGTGCAAATCCAAGGGCAAGGGTGATGCAAAAAGGAAAGGGAGAAGAGGAAATGAGGGCTTAGTCAGGGATGGCCTCTGGAGGAAATGTGCTTTTATTAAAAATTATTAAAGGTTTTGAAGGTGGGGAGGGTGACTCTCTGTCAGATATGAAGAGGGAAGATGTAACAGGCCAGAAGCAGGATGTGGGTGAGAGGTCGGCAGCAAGATAGAAAAGATTGAGGTAGAGTGAGTAGGTTGGCATATGAAAAGTGAAGTGTTCAGGCAAGGTTGCAGTGGGAAATCAGTGAGATAAGGTAGGAGGGGGTAACATGGTTGAGTGCTTTAAAATATATGGTAAGCCATTTCTATCTGATGCAGAGGAGGATGGGCAATCAGTGGAAGTTCTTAAAGACTTCTTAATGAAAAATGATCCAGGCAACAGAGTGCAATATGGAGACTATAAGCCTGTTGTGGGCAGGGATTGTCTGTCTTAATTGCTGTATTGTACTTTCCAAGCACTTAGTAGAGTGCTCTGCACACAGTAAGCACTCACTAAATACAACTGAATAAATGAATGACTGGTGTGGGGAGAGACAGGAGGAAGGGAGGTCAGAAAGGAGGTTGATAAAGTAATCAAAGAGGGATAGGATAAATACTTGGATTATTGTGGTAGAAGTTTGGAAGAGAAGAAAGGGCAAATTTTAGCGTGCTGTGGATTTTAGCACAAGATAATCAGGTTGGATACACTCCCTGTCCAAAATAAGCTCACCATCTAATATGGAGAAAGGAGGATTTAATTCCCATTTTACGGATGAGGAGACTGAGGCATAGAAAAATTAAGACATATGCCCAAGGATACCCATCCAGCAATGGCAGAGTAATGATTAGAACCCAGGTTTCTGACTTTCAGTCCACAGTCTTTCCACTAGGCCATGTTTCTTCTTTGTTAAAAGTATTTTCCATTTCAAAGGCACTTATCAACACCAACATCTGGAAATTTACCTAAATCAATCTTTGAATATTGTTTTATTCATTTAGCAGTAGTTATTGCTCTGCTTTCAGGTTGTCTTTTTTATAGGCATGTTTTATTTTAATGGATCAAAATGAATAGGTCAGCATAAAGTTCCCCTCTCTTATTATGGCAATATGTTGCAAAATTTTGATAAATTCCTGCAGAGCAAAGTTTTCACATTTATGGTATCTGGTCAGAGTTGCACAATGGTGCTTTTCCCAGTAGCAAGTGCAGTGTATTTGATTCTTTTTACTTCCCAAGCTTGTCTCACAGCCAGAGGAGGAAGTAGTTTCTGCTTTCTTTGCTCCTATTTCAGCTGATATGGCAGTATAAACATTTTCTTGATATACAACTGATTTTGTAATATTCTCAGATCCACTTCTCTCTGCCTAATATTTACCTTTTCAAGCCCTGAGTTAAGACCTTGTGGAGATAAGGCAAGAGATGTTTTTCCCTAGGTGAGCATTCCCTTTTCTTTGGAAAACTTCACAAGATCTCTCTGCCTTCTTGCTCCTAATTTTGAAATGAAATGACTTCACTTGGATAAAGGGATCGAGGGTGAAATGAAGCATATCTAGCTTGTGCTTTCGGTTCTTCAGAACACCAGTGTTATATGCGATAAGGTCTGTGTGGGCTTTACTCTCATCATCAATGGTATTTACTGAGCACTTACTTTGTGCTTAGCACTGTCCTACCACGTGAGAGCACAATACAAAAGAGATGCTATAAATGTTCCCTTTTCCACAATCAATTGATCACATTTATTGAGCACTTACTGTGTGCAGCGCATTGTATTACCACTTGGGAAACTACAAGAGTTGGAAGACACATTCCTTGCTAACAATTAGCTTACTGTCCAGAGGAGACAGACATTAATAATTACCTCTGAATATATCAGGTACAAATATCTACATGTAAAAGAGAGTTGTCCTCTCTTTCTCCCCTTCAGTCCAAGGGTGGGATCTTGATTTTAGCATGCATGTCTTAAAATACCTTTCTGTTTTCTCCAGCTTCCAGCTCTATCCCTACCACCACTCCCTTTTTTTTAATGGCATTTATTAAGCGCTTACTATGTGCAAAGCACTGTTCTAATTGCTGGGGAGGTTACAAGGTGATCAGGTTGTCCCACAGGGGGCTCACAGTCTTAATCCCCATTTCACAGATGAGGTAACTGAGGCACAGAGAAGTTAACTGACTTCCCCAAAGTCACACAGCTGACAATTGGCAGAGCCGGGATTCGAACCCATGACCTCTGACTCCAAAGCCCGGGCTGAGCTGCGCTGCTTCCCCTTCCCCTTCCCTTTGGTGAACTCATCTGCTCCTATGGCTTTAACTACCATTTCTATGCAGATGATTCCCAAATCTATCTTTCCAGCCCTGACCTCTTTGCCTCTCTGCAGTCTGTTATTTTCTCCTGCCTTCTGAACATTGCTACTTGGATGTCCCATTGACACCTCAAATTTGATATATCTAGAAGTGAACTCCTCTTCCAGGGAAAATCCTCTCCCCTTCCTGACTTTCCCATTACTCTTCACAAAACCATCATACTCCTTGCCTCATAAATCCATAACCTCGGTATTATTATTCTTCATTCATCTAGAGAAGCAGCGAGGCTCAGTGGAAAGAGCACGGGCTTGGGAGTCAGAGGTCACGGGTTCTAATGCCGGCTCCACCACTTGTCAGCTGTGTGACTATGGGCAAGTCACAACTTCTCTGTGTCAGTTCCCCCATCTGTAAAATGGGGATTAAGACTGTGAGCCCCACGTGGGACAACCTGATGATGATGATGATGGCGTTTATTAAGCGCTTACTATGTGCAAAGCACTGTTCTAAGCACTGGGGTAGATACAAGGTAATCAAGTTGTCCCACGTGGGGCTCACAGACTTAATCCCCATTTTCCAGATGAGGGAACTGAGGCCCAGAGAAGTGAAGTGACTTGCCCAAAGTCACACAGCTGACAAGTGGCGGAGCCAGGATTCGAACCCATGACCTCTGACTCCAAAGCCCGGGCTCTTTCCACTGAGCCACGCTGCTTCTCTGATCACCTTGTATCCTCCCCAGTGCTTAGAATGGTGCTTCACACATATTAAGTGCTTAACAAATGCCATCATTATTTTATTTTTATCTCTTTCCTTCAACCCTCATATTTGGTCAGTCACGAAATCCTGTCAGTTTATCTTGATAACATCTCTACAGTCTGTCCTTCCAATCCTTCTGAACTGCTACCACTCTGGTTCAAGCACTTGTATTTCACCTCGAGTACTGCCTTTGCCTATTCACTGTCCTCCCTGCCTCCAATCTCTTCCCTCTCCAGTCCAGACTTCACTATGCTTATATCATTTTATTTTAAATCCTTCGGTGTATATACTACCACTCATCAAAAACCACCCGCTGTTACCCATCTCCACGTCTAACAGAAACTCCTCACCGTCATTTTTAAGGCATTCAATCAGCTCTCTCCCTCCTACCAAACTCTACCTCCTCTACCACTACAAACCCACCGAACGCTTCACTTTTCTAATCCTAGCCTACTTACTGTTCTTCAGTCTTCTTTCTCACATGATTGGTTCCTTTCTCACACCCTCACTCCAGCCCCCTTCATATCTGACAGACCACCACTCTCCCCATCTTCAAAGCCCTACTAAAATCCTATCTCCTTTAGGAAACCTTCCCTAACTAACCTCTCAACTCTCCACCCTATTCACCCTCCCTTCTGCGTCACCCACTAATAAGGGTGATATTTGTTAAGCACTTACTGAGTGCCAAGCACTGTACTATAAACACTGCTATAGATACAGGATGATCAGGTGTGATACAGTCCCTGTCCCATGTGGGGCTCATAGTTTAAGTGGGAAGGATAATCGTTTTTAATGAGCTCTTACTGTGTGCAGGGCACTGTACTAAGCTCTAGGGAGAGTACACTGCTTCTAGAGAAGCAGCGTGGCTCAGTGGACAGAGCCCGGGCTTTGGAGTCAGAGGTCATGGGTTCAAATCCTGTCTCCGCCAACTGTCAGCTGTATGACCTTGGTCAAGTCACTTAACTTCTCTGGGCCTCAGTTACCTCATCTGTAAATTGGGGGTGAAGACTGTGAGCCCCCCATGGGACAACCTGATGACGTTGTATCCCCCCCCCCCAGGGCTTAGAACAGTGCTTTGTCTTCATTATTATTATTATTATTATTACAACACAACAATATAACAGAAACATTTCCTGCCTACAATGAGCTTACAGTCTAGAGGGGGAGAAGTGGTATTGAGTCCCCATTATAAAGGTGAAGAAACTGAGGCACAGAAAAGTTAAGTGTCTTGCCCAAGGTCACACAGCAGGTGAGTGGCAGAGAGGGGATTAGAACCCAGGTCCTCTGATTTTCAGGCCTTTGTTCTTTCTCGTAGGCATTCTGCCCCACCCAGGCACTTGAATCCTGTTCCCCCTAAGCGCTCTGATACTCTGCCCTCAATGGTACAGCATTTCCGTACATATCCTTAAGCATTGTTGATTTCCTTACCTGTGACTTCATTCGGTGTCTATCTCCCTGACTAGATTGGAAACTCCTTGAAGGCAGGGTTCATCAATAATAATAATAATAATGATAGCACTTATTAAGCACTTACTATGTGCAAAACACTGTTCTAAACGCTGGGGAGGTTACAAGGTGATCAACTGATGGAACTTAATAAGTCCTTTTAAACGGTATTTGTTAAGCACTTACAATGCACCAGGCACTATAATAAGCATTGGGATAGATAGAAGCTAAACAGATTGGACACAGTCCCTGCCCCTCGTAGGGCTCACAGTCTTTATTTCCACTTTACAGATGAGGTAACTGAGGCACAGAGAAGTTAAGTGACTTCCCCAAGGTCGCACAATAGACACGTGGTGAAGCTGGGATTAGAATCCAGATCTCTGACTCCCAGGCATGTGTTCTATCTACTTGGATGCGCTGCTTCACTATTGTGTGCAGAGCACTGTACTATGACCTTGGGAGAGTAAAATACAACAGTTAGGAGACATATTCCCTGACCATAACAAGTTTATGGAGTAGAGGATCTTATCTAACAATTTGATTGCAATAATAATAATGTTGGTATTTGTTAAGCCCCTACTATGTGTCAGGCACTATACTGAGCACTGGGGTAGATATGAGCAAAATGGGGATGAAGACTGTGAGCCCCACATGGGACAAACTGATGACCTTATATTCCCCCCCAGTGCTTAGAACAGTGCTTTGCACATAGTGAGCACTTAATAAATGCCATCATTATTATTATTATTACAACACAACAATATAACAGAAATATTTCCTGCCCACAGTGAGTTTATAGTCTAGAGGGGGAGAACTGGCATTGAATCCCCATTATAAAGATGAAGAAACTGAGGCACAGAAAAGTTAAGTGACTTGCCCAAGGTCACACAGCTGGTGAGTGGCAGAGAGGGGATTAGAACCCAGGTCCTCTGATTTTCAGGCCTTTGTTCTTTCTCGTAGGCATTCTGCCTCACCCAGGCACTTGAATCCTGTTCCCCCTAAGCACTTTGATACTCCGCCCTCAATGGTACAGCATTTCCGTACAATTGGGTTGGACGCAGTCCCTGTCCCACGTGGGGCTCACAGTCTCAATCCCCATTTTACAGATGAGGGTATTCAGACACAGAGAAGTAAAGTGACTCGCCCAAGGTCATAGAGAAGACAAGTGGTGGAGCCGGGATTAGAACCCATGACCTTCTGATTCCCAGGCCCGTGCTCTATTCATTACATCATGAACTCTCCCAAGTGTTTAGTTCAGTGCTCCACCCATAGTGAGTGTCCAATCAATACCATTAATTGATTGACTGGGTGGTTCTAACACAAGTCCCCAGAATCCATGTCAACTGACAGTGGGCTACTGGACAGAACAACGCATCACCAGTTACCTTAGAAAGAAAGCTATCAATCAGCTGTCAATCATTGTTCTGCCTTATGGCCAAAGGAAAAAGAAATGCAGCCCTCTTTTCATTAACACAGAAGCATCATCATCGTCATCAATCGTATTTATTGAACGCTTACTATGTGCAGAGCATCATGGTCTAGTGGATACAGCATAATCCTGGGAGTCATAAGGACCTGGGTTCTAATACCATCTCTGCCACTTGTCTGCTGTTTGACCTTGGACAAGTCACTTCATTGCTCTGTGCCTCAGTTCCCTCATCTGTAAAATGGGGATTAAGACTGTGGGCCCCATGTGGGACATGGACTGTTTCCAACCTGATTAGTTTGCATCTAGTTTAGAGAAGCATTAGTTTAGAGAAGCAGCATGGCTCAGTGGACAGAGCCCGGGCTTGGGAGTCAGAGGTCATGGGTTCTAATTCCGGCTCCACCACATGCCTGCTGTGTGACCTTGGGCAAGTCACTTAACTTCTCTGAGCTTCAGTTCCCTCATCTGTAAAATGGGGATGAAGACTGTGAGCCCCCCGTGGGACAACCTGATCACCTTATAACCTTCCCAGGGCTTAGAACAGTGCTTTGCACATAGTAAGCTCTTAATAATAAATGCTATTATTATTATTATTATTATTATTATTATCATTATTATTATTATTATTATCTACTCTGGCACTTAGAACAGAGCAGGACAAAGTAAGCACTTAACAAATACCATTATTATTATTATTATCATTGTATTATTATTACATCACATTAGCTTGGTTAAGAAAAGTGAGATTCACTCATGCAACCGTATGTATTGAGCGCTTACTGTGTGCAGAGCACTGTACTAAGCACTTGGGAAGTACAATTCAGCAATAGAGACAATCCCTGCCCACAACAGGCTCACAGTCTAGAAATATGCAATAAACATTAGCTATCAAGAAAGAAGAATGTACAGTAAAGTGCTGAACTCCTGCCCATTAATCCCTCATCGTTACTGATGCCTTTTGATATTTGGAGGAAAATAAATATTTAAGGCTCTAAAACACTTCTGTGGGGACACTTCTTATATCCTTTTCAAAAGGTTTTTTTTATATAAAAAGGGCTCAACATTACTGACCTCCATCTTGAACCTTAATCAACTAAAGAACCAAGGTTAGCTTTACATCAGTGCGGTAAACTTCACATTCAAGATCAGCACAAAACTTACCACTTAAATGCTCTATGTGACCTTGGGCAAGTCTCTGTGCCTCATTTCCCTCAACACTAAAATGGGGATTCAATACCTGTTCCCCCTCCAACTTAGACTTTGAGTCTCATGCCTTCCCAGATTGAGCCCCCTTTTTCCTCTCTCCCTCCCTATCCCCCCACCCTACCTCCTTCCCATCCCCACAGCACCTGTATATATGTTTGTACAGATTTATTACTCTACTTGTACATATTTCCTATTCTATTTATTTTGTTAATGATGTGCATCTAGCTTTATTTCTATTTATTCTGATGACTTGACACCTGTCCACATGCTTTGTTTTGTTGTCTGCCTCCCTATTCTAGACTGTGAGCCCATTGTTAGGTAGGGACCGTCTCTGTATGCTGACAACTTGTACTTCCCAAGCGCTTAGTACAGTGCTCTGCACACAGTAAGCACTCAATAAATACGATCGAATAAATGAATGAATGAATGAATGTGGCTAAATAAATATCCAACATTTATCCTGCATTTACCCCAGCTCATAGTACAGAGCTTGCCCCATTGTAACTGCTTAACAAATAAATAGTATTAACATTATTGTTATTATTATCATCATTATGCCTGGAGAAAAACTGGGTTTCCCTATAAGTAGAATTTGATCACTGCCATTTGGTGGACTCTAACAAAGAAATCTCCCTCCTGCATACATTTTCCACCCATTACTACCTTGTGAATAGAGCATTTGATAAATTCACTTCCCATGCAGAATCTGAAATTACAAATTTGGGTAATAATAGACGTTGCTTTGCAACTACCAGGGCCCCGAGTGTTTTGCTCTGAGTTGCATGGTGTGATGTATACATGTGTTCAAGTATTAATGTAGAAATGAGACATACAACCCAGGTGTTTTATGGCTTGTTGTCCAGTGTTCAAGTACCAACATATATCTCGCCAAGTATTTCATATAGACACACAGTGCTCAAACACTGACATGCTTTGCCAAATGGTTTATACTCACATATACTTTCTTCAAATGTTGATAGATAGCTCACTGGGCATATTCATTTCCTAAGTACCGTTCTCAAGTCCTGATTTTTACAGGGGAGATAAGAATTAATTTGGATGAAATAAAACCCTACTAGAAATTTTAATGTTCCTTCAACAAAAATTCTTAGCATCTTCAGGAATGACCTGTTTTTACTTTATATTTTTATCCTTCTAGATTCCTATGCATGTGCCAAAGTAGAATGCACTTAATCAGCACTCCCCTTCCCACCAAACCTTGCTCATCTCCTAATATAACCCATACTCCACACTTTGCTCTCCTAATATCAATCTACTCACCGTACGTCGGTCTCATATCTCTCACCTCTGACCACTTTCCCAATCAGTCGTATTTACTGAGCACTTACTGTGTGCAGAGCACTGTACTAAGCACTTGGGAAGTACAAGTTGGCAACATATAGAGACGGTCTCTACCCAACAGTAGGCTTACGGTCTAGAAGAATCCCATGTGATCCCTCTGGCTTGGAACTCCCTCCCTCTTCATAACTCATATGCCACCTCTCTCCTCACTTTCAAAATCCTCCTAAAATCATGTCTTCCAAGAAGCCTCCCTTCCCCCACTCTATTTGCCCTCCCTTCTGCATCACCTAGGCACATTGTTCTGAACTCCATAAGTACTTTGGTAGTCACTCCAACTCCACAGCATACATATCCTCGGACATTGCCACTTTCCCCATCTGTAATATATTTTAATACCTGTCTTTCCCACTAAATTATAAGCTTCTTGAGGAAAAGGATCATGTCTACCAGTTCTACTGTTTGTATTCTCCCAAATGCTTAGTATAGTGCTTTGCACACAACAATCATTCAGTGAGAACCATTGATTGATTAATTGATTTAAAGGTAGTATACCAGTCAGTTTCTGCCAGTCACTAAAGGGATTGTCTCCTTGCCAATTTGTCACCTGGAAAGTGGCCTCTGGAACTCCGGGACTGAAAAAAGAGAAAGGAGAGAGTGGCCAGAGCACAGGGAAGGTGTGTGGCTCTCTGAAATCCCTTCACAAATTTGAAAATGTTTTGCAAAGACTTTCCCTCATGGATTTTCCTTGAAGAGTTAGGTACACAGAGAAAATCCTTAAATTTTTAAATACCACCTCCAATCTAAAATTCACACAGCCGCCCTGCAGATGACAGTGTCACCACTCACTGGGAGAAGATTTGTGATAGTTTTGAGGGTCACAAAATCCTGTCAATTCTACCAGCACAGAATCTCTAGAGTCCACCATTTTCTCTCCATCCAAACTACTAGTGCTGATCCAAACATTTACTCTGCTGCCTTGATCATTAGTTTGAAAAAACCTTCAGTTCATATCTTACCACTCATCAACAACTTCCAATCATTTACCATTCACCTCTGAATCAAACAGAAACTCCTTAACATCAGTTTAAAGGCTCTCAATCAGCTCACCCCCACATACACACTTTACCTCTTTTATTTCTTATCAAAATTCACCCCACACACTCCACTCCTCTAATATCAACCTACCCTCCATTACTTGAGCTCATCTATCCCACCACCAACATCTTGCCCATATCCTCCTTCTGACTTGGAACTCCCTTCCATTTTATATCCATCAAAACACACTTAATGTCCTCCAAGATGCCTTCCCAGACTAAGCCCTTTATTTCCCTTATCCACGCACCCCTCTGCATTGTCTATGAACCTTGCTAAAGCACTTTAATTCTTCCCCCAGCCCCAAAGTACTCATGTAAATATTTATACTTTGATATTTCCCCTATCTTTAATCTATTTCAATGTCTGTTTCCCCCTTTAGACTGTCTGTTTCCCCCTTTAGACTGTAAACTCCTTGTGGGTAAGGATTGTGCCTACCAACTCTATTGCAGTGTACTTCCCTAAGCGTTCAGTATGGTGCTCTGCAAACAGAAGTGCTTAATAAACGTTATTTATTGATTGCCAGAAATGTGACATAAATTCCACCCATACGGGCTTCAAAACAAAAGGTAAAACAGAGAACAGTCCATTGGAGAATACAAACTCTAGATAATTTGCAGCAAACTATGTCTTCCAATGTCCAGCGTAGAAAATGCTCTGGGACTTTGTCGATAAAATATCAGAACCATTAGTAGTTACATCTGGGTTACATTAGCAGAACCATTAGAGATTCCTGCCAAATCCCAGATAATGAAAAGGGGAGGAAAAAAGAGATTCATTTTCAATATTCAATACTTGAAGTCTAGCCAACTTCCCCTTTCTGCAGAGGGGAGAGCTTGGCTAAGCTCTCAATCCAGACAGTTGCACTGGACACATGGTGGACATGAGCAAAACAGTTATGATGGGGGGAAATGAGTGTTGTATCCAACAACTGTTTTAAATGGTGGATGAGAGAACAACTGTGAACAGAAGGGTGAACAGAGATACTCTGTGCATTGGCCAGAGACCGCACTCTGAGCCCCTGTCAGCCATCTCACAATTTGAGCCACTGGTCACAAGCAAGATGAGTGAGAGAATGTAGATTGTTCAGTGTAAACCATCACTGCGACTAGAAAAACAACTCAAAAGCATGTCCTGTTAAAGGCAGGATGACTAAACAAACATCTTATGCAAGCAAATTAATTCAATCAACAAGGGAATTTCAAGCAGATAGAAGGAAATAAGATTTTTTATTATATGCCTTCCTTCCCAGTTCTCTAGATCACCAAGAGGTTGAGTTGTTTCAGTTTTCAACAAGAAAATATGGTTAGCCTCCAAAGGGCCAAGTCTATTAAGTACAAAATATTTCCACCCGAGCCAGCCCTTAGGGTTATAGACTATAGTGTAGTTGACACTTGGGCTGGAGATGACTAAATACATACCTTTTCATTAGTTCGGATCGACTAAGTACCAACCTGTTCTGATCATCTAAGTACCAACTTGGAGCATTCTTTACAAATACTGGACCCTTATCCAGCCTAATAGGGCAAAATTACAAAAGTATTACAGCCAACAGCACAGAGGCAGTATCCTGTCTTGACAACGGGTCTAGTAACTCAGACAGCCAATGTCTTTTTGAAGAAGATTTAGCAACTGATGAAGCTTAGATCACAGACTGCACTGTAAACTGCAAATTCTCTCCAAACAAACTTTGGTTCAGAAATCTAAAACTAGTTACTCTAAAACCTATAGTGATAGACTAAAGTGTGGAACTCCAGTGGCAGTGACTAGCTTCTAAACTATATACCATGTGTCTCAACTCAGAGAAACTGTGCTTAACAAGAATCATAGGGAAATGTTATATTCCTGTCTCATTAAGCCTCAACCCCTGGGTCATCTGTAAATACGCATTCACATCTCTGAGACCACTTTTAGTAAACTAGAGATTTAGTTCTAGGGTCCTTAAGCAAAACCTTCCCCATCCTCTACAAGGGTTTTCTCAGAACTGGTAGGTTGTCAATTTATGTTCTAAAGTCTATGGACCCTGTGCACATTTGCAAAGTATGTGAGTCTTTGTAAGGAGAGGTAGTCAAGCGCTTAGTACAGTGCTCTGCATACAGTAAGCGCTCAATAAATACGACTGAATGAATGAATCTCAGGTGGAATACAAAGACCAACCCCTTCCCTCAGAGTCCCAAGGGAACAGGCGTCTTAAAATGGTTTCATATGTTTGGCTTCATGACACTCCTCGGAGGCTTGTTGCTATACCCATATTACAGATGAGGAAAGAGCAGCAAAGAGAAATGAAGTTGCTTGTCTAGAGAGCTTAATCCTTATAGTTTTGGTCCCAACTCCACCACTTATTTGCTGTGTGACCTTGGATAAATCACTTCACTTCTTGGTGCTTCAGTTACCTCTTCTGTAAAATGGAAATTACAACTGTGAGCCCCATATGGGACATGGGCTGTGTCCAAACTGATTAGCTTATATCTACCTCAGCGCTTAGAACAGTTCCAGACACATAGTAATCACTTAATGAATACCATAAAAAGGTAAACATTCAATAGATACAACTCATGGATACTTATTGAAAGCTGGAGTGCAGCCATATACAGGGAATATCATCATACTCAGCTACACCATGAACCTCGTCTCCTTCAGAGTCCAGCTGAGGAGTCACCTTCTCCTGCAACCGTTTCCTAATCAACTCCCAAGTTCCTGTCAGTTTGTTCTATCAGCCACTTCTGCATTTAGTTTCGATCCATTTATCAATTATTCATTTTATGGTTTACTTATGTGATTTTATCATTTTTATCTATTCTCCTACTCAATTAACTTTGACATTTAACTATTGTATCCATTTATTTTGTTTACTTATGGATTTTTATCATTTGTATCCATTCTCCTGCTCAATTACCTATGTCAATTTGTGTACACTTATGGTATTTGTTAAGCACTTTCTACATGTCAAGCACAGTTCTAAATATTGGGACAGATGCAAGATAATTAGGGTGAACACAGTCCCTGTTCCACACAGGGCTCACAGTCTAAGTAGAAAGGAGAACAGTTTTGATTCCCCATTTTACAGACAGATGAGGAACCTGGGGCACAGAAAAGTTAAGTAGCAGAGTCAGAATTAGAACTAGGTCCTCTGACTCTCAGGACCATATTCTCTCCACTTGGTCACACTGCTCATCAAATAGATCCTCACTGTTCTCCCATTATTTCTTTTATAATAATGATTGTGGTATTTAAGGGCTTACTATGAGCCAAGCACCATTCTAAGCAGTGGGGTAATAATAATAATAATGATGGCATTTGTTAAGTGCTTACTATGTGCAAAGCACTGTTCTAAGTGCTGGCGGAGGGATACAAGGTGATCAGGTTGTCCCACGTGGGGCTCACAGTCTTAATCCCCATGTTACAGATGAGGTAACTGAGGCTCAGAGAAGTTAAGTGACTTGCCCAAGGTCACACAGCAGATATGTGGCAGAACTAGGATTCGAATCCATGACCTCTGACTCCAAAGCCCATGCTCTTTTCACTGAGCTTACAAGATAATGAAGATCCACATGGGGTTCACAATCTAAGTAGGAGGGAGAACAGGTATTGAATCTCCATTTTGCAGATGAGGTAGCTGAGGCACAGGGAAGTTAAGTGACTTGTCCTTTGTCACACAACAGGTCCATGGCAGAGCGGGAATTAGAACCCACAGATCCTCTGACTACCCAGCCTGTACTCTTTCCATCAGGCCATGCTGCTACTCCCCCATTAGATTACAAGCTCTCCAAGATCAGGGACCGGATCTCTTATTTCTGAGGTATATTCTCCAAGAAACAAGTATAGTGCTCAGGATACAGTCGGTGCTCAATAATTACATTTAATGATGCTACCCCTTAAAGAGGGTTGCCTGTAGACACAGTTCTCATATCACACAGAGCTGCATTCTTGTTAAGGAATTCACATTAAGGAAAAACAACCTTGCAGTTAGCTCTCACCCAGGTCTGACACCTGGGTCGGATGCTCAGCCGTTTCTTCCAACACCATACCACGCTGCATCCTATCAGAGGCACGCTAGTAAAGGACGGTTCCCTAATTCTGCCATTTCATTCTACCTATTCTATCATATTTATAAGAACTGTGATACTCATCCCACCCCCTTCCCCATTTACATACTTATCCTTATACTCTGCTGCTTCTCCTGCCTGTAACTCATGTTAATGTCTGCCTCCCCCACTAGACTGTAAGTTTTTTGTGGACAGGGATCATATCTATAATACAATAACTATAGTGTTTAACTACTTACTATGTGTGCCAATCATTGTTCTAAGCACTGGGGTAAATATAAGGTTATCAGTTTGGAGACAGTCTTTTAGACTGTGAGCCCACTGTTGGGTAGGGACTGTCTCTATATGTGGCCAATTTGTACTTCCCAAGTGCTTAGTACAGTGTTCTGCACATAGTAAGCGCTCAATAAACACTATTGATGATGATGATGATGACCTGTCCCACATAGGGCTTACACACTAGGTAGGAGGGAGTAGGATTCAATTCCCATTTTACAGATTTAAAAAATGAGGCACAGAGAATTTAAGTGACTTGTCCAAGGTCACCCAGGAGACGAGTGGTAGAGTCAGAATTAGAACCCAAATCCTCTGACTCCCAGGTATGTGCTCTTTCCACCAGGAGATGCTGCTTCTCTATCAACTTCATTGTATTGTACTTTCCCAAGTGATTAGTAAAGTGCTCTTCCCACAATAAGCATTCAAATACCGTTATTCGCTTGACTCTATCTGAAAGGCACAAGGAAAACATGAATTCTTGCAGAACTGAGGGTGCATTTACTTCATGCCAGGACTTGTCTGTGAGTCTGCTTTACCTTTGAAACAGAGCTGGGACCATCAGTGTCTCTGATGGAACTCCTCAAGAAGCCTGATGTATTTGTGGGAGGGCACAAGTCTCACATCTCTAGAGAACAATGGGCAACATTACAAGTCTGTAGACCTTCAGTTTGCAGGAAAGATAACGAGCTATGATGGCAGCAGTAGTAATAAATGGAAAGCAGCATGGCCTAGTGGGCAGAGCAGCTGTTTGAGAGTAAGGCGTCCCTGGTTTTTCTAAACTTGGCTCCACCACTTGTCTGCTACGTGACCTTGGGCCAGTCACTTAACCTCTCTGTTCCTCAGTTACTTCATCTGTGAAATCGGGATTGAGATTGTGAGCTCTGCAGGGGACCAACCCGATTTGCTTGTATCTACCCCAGCGCTTAGTACAGTGCCTCACATATAGTAAGCACTTAACAAATACCATAATTATTATTATGCCTGTACCTCAGTTACCTCATCTATAAAATGTGGATTAAGACCGTGAGCCCCATGTGGGACAGGGACTATGGCCAACCTGATTAGCTGACATCTACTCAGGCACTTAGAAAAAAGGCTTGACACATCGCAAGCACTTAAATACCATCATCATTAGTAGCAGTAGCAGCAATAATATTTATTGAGCACTTGCTGTGTGTAAAGCACGTACTAAGTGCTGGGAGGGACTAAACTAGAGGGATTTGGCATGGTCCCTTCAGGAGCCTCACAGACCAAATTTAACCATGAATCCTCACAGCAGCATCACCTACTCAATGTCTGGAGTAATCCAACTCCTCTTCTCTTCTATGACACCCTGGGACAATCGTTTGACCACCATTCATGCAGGAGGTGGTAAATACCATACCGAATGGGGTGGAGAGTCTTAAGAATGAATCAATCATATTTACTTATGCAATTCATCCATTCATTCAATCAGGTTTATTGAGAGTTTACTGTCTGTAGAGCACTGTACTAAGAATTCAGGAGAGGACACTACAGCAGAGTTGGTAGACATGTTTCTGCCCCCAAGGTGCATATAGTTGAGGACAGATGGCCTACAAGAAGAGAGAGAGAGAGTTTAGCTTGTGCATGTTAAGAAGGAGAAAACTTGGGAAGTAGGATATTAATCTGCTAATGTGTAGAGGTCTATTTGGGTAGATGCTGAAGGCAATGGGTTGATAGACACTGTTCATGAAAGGGAGACTAAGATGTCTTTTGAAAGAGGAAAAACAGTATCCTAGGAGATCAAACTTAAAAAATCATTTTGAAGAAACAAGAACAGTGATATATTACAAAAGTTCTTGTAGGAGATGATTTGGAATTTCCCACAGTGGTTTTTAAAAATGGACATCCAAAAGGATTATTGTAGATAAGATTTCTTCTTCTCTGCAATGAGTGGTTGAATAGGATTGCTAAAGTGCTATACCAGATCTCTTTTGTGGCAAAATTGGTAAGAAATTGGATATAACTGGCAGATACTCTCTTTGCCAACGCACAGGTTCCTTCATGGGTTCAAATCCCGGCTCCGCCACTTGTCAGCTGTGTTACTTTGGGCAAGTCACTTCACTTCTCTGGGCCTTGGTTCCCTCATCTGTAAAATGGGGATGAAGACTGTGAGCCCCCCGTGGGACAATCTCATCACCTTGTAACCTCCCCAGCTCTTAGAACAGCACTTTGCACATAGTAAGCGCTTAATAAATGCTATTATCATTATTATTATTATTAACCAACCTCTAAATTGAAGACAACTACAATTACTTGAGAATCCAATTTGGGAATTGAAAGTTTACCCTTAAGAGGCGTTTATTATCAGGAAGGGCTGAGATGTTAATCCAACCACCAGAGTGAGTGTGAATGACCCTAGTGAGGGATCCCTGAGGGATACAAAAGTTACCTGAAACATTGTCATCAAGTTGAGAGATTCCCAGGTCTCTACTTTTGCTGTATGACCTTGAGCAATTCCATTAACTTTTCTGCCTCTCCTCATTTGTAAAGTGGGGATTCATTCTTTAAATCATATTTATTGAGTGTTTATTGTGAGTGGAGCAATGTACTGATTCAATACCTATACTCTCTCCCCCTTAAGCTGTGAGCTTCTTGTGGAACGGAGACTGTGTAAGACCTGAGTATTTTATAATAATAATAATGATGGTATTTATTAGGTGCTTACTGTGTGCAAGGCACTGGGGAGGTTACAAGGCGATCAGGTTGTCCCATGGTGGGCTCACAGTCTTCATCCCCATTTCACAGATGAGGGAACTGAGGCATGGAGAAGTTAAGTGACTTGCCCAAAGTCACACAGCTGACAGTTGGCAGAGCCAGGATTTGAACCCATGACCTCTGACTCCAAAGCCCGTGCCCTTTCCATTGAGCTACACTGCTTTATATATACCCCAGTGCTTACTGAAGTGCTTGGCAAATAGTAAGCACTTGACAAATCCTATTATAATTATTCTTATTCTTATTGAAGTCTTCTCAGAATAGAAGACCCAGGACCCCTGATCTTAGCCTTCAAGTTCATTCATTCAGTCATTTATTTGTACTATTGAGTGCTTATTGTGTGCAAAACACTGCACTAAGTGCTTGGGAGAGTACAATATAACAACGGAAACATTCCTGCCCATGACAAGTGCACATTAATATAAATAGATAAATAAATTAAAGATATATACACAGATATATACATAGGTGCTGTGGGGATGGGAGGGAGGATGAGTGAGGGAGCGAATGAGAGTGTTACAGAAGGGAGTGGGAGAAGAGGACAGGAGGACTTAGTCATGGAAGGCTTCTTGGAGGAGATGTGCCTTCAATAATATTTTGAAGTTGGGGAGAGCAATTATCTGTCCTATATGCAGAGGGAGGGAGTTCCAGGACAGAGTTAGGATGGGTGCAAGAGGTCAGTGGTGAGATAGACAAGATCGAGGTACAGTGAGAAGGCGAGAATTAGAGGTTAGAACTAGCATTCAAGTGTATTTAGGCATGTTGAGAAAATGATGGAAAGGATAATCCCTGTTCTTCCAAGGAAGAGCAATCTGTAAACTTCCCACTCTAGACTGTAAGCTCATTGTGGGCAAGGAATGTGTCTGTTATATTGTTATACTGTACTTTCCCATGAAGTAAGTGCTCAATACATACACATGACTGAACAGAAATTTCAGGTAGGATGGAGACAAGGTATGGCAGATATTTTGCTATTTTAGATTATCAGGGTCTTAAGGGAAGGGATCATTCTATACTTAATTCTGTTCAACACCCACACAGGGAGTTCAATAAACATTAACACCTTCATCACCATGACAGGTTGGCATCAAAGGGTTAACACTCAGGTTTTTACCCCAGAAACCTCTGTTTATTCATTCATTCATTCATTCAATCAATCATATTTACTGAGCGCTTACTGTGTGCAGAGCACTGTACTAAGCACTTGGGAAGTACAAGTTGGCAACATATAGAGATGGTCCCTACCCAACAATGGGCTCACAGTCTAGGAGTGGGAGACAGACAACAAAACAAAACATATGGATAGGTGTCAAGTCATCAGAATAAACAGAAATAAAGCTAGATGCACATCATTAACAAAATAAAGAGAATAGTAAATATGTACAAGTAAAATAGAGTAATAAATCTGTACAAGCATATTTACAGGTGTAGTAGGGAGGGGAAGGAGGTAGGGGAGTGGGATGGGGAGGAGGAGAGGAAAAAAGGGGGCCCCGTCTGGGAAGGCCTCCTGGAGGAGGTGAGCTCACAGTAGGGCTTTGAAGGGAGGAAGAGAGCTAGCTTGGCGGATGTGCGGAAGGAGGCCATTCCAGGCCAGGGGAAGGACGTGGGCCAGGGGTCAATGGTGAGACAGGCGAGAATGAGGTACTGTGAGGAGGTTAGCAGCAGAGGAGCGGAGGTGTGGGGTGGGCTGTAGAAGGAGAGAAGGGAGGTGAGGTAGGAGGGGCAAGGTGATGGGAGCCTTGAAGCCGAGAGTGAGGAGTTTTTGCTTGATGCTTAGGCTGACTGGTAGCCACTGGAAATTTTTGAGGAGGGGAGTAACATGCCCAGAGCGTTTCTGCACAAAGATGATCCGGGCAGCAGCGTGAAGTATAGACTGAAGTGGGAAGAGACAGGAGGATGGGAGCTCAGAGAGGAGGCTGATGCAGTAATCCAGTCGGGATAGGATGAGAGATTGAACCAGCAAGGTAGCGGTTTGGATGGAGAGGAAAGGGTGGATCTTGGCGACGTTGCGGAATTGAGACCGGCAGGTTTTGGTGATGGATTGGATATGAGGAGTGAATGAGAGAGTGGAGTCAAGGATGACACCAAGGTTGCGGGCTTGTGAGATGGGAAGGATGGTAGTGCTGTCTACAGTGATGGGAAAGTCAGGGGAATGGCAGGGTTTGGGAGGGAAGATAAGGAGTTCAGTCTTGGACATATTGAGTTTTAGATGGCTAGCAGACATCCAGATGGAGATGTCCTGAAGGCAGGAGGAGATTTGAGCCTGAAGGGAGGGAGAGAGAGCAGGGGCAGAGATGTAGATTTGGGTGTCATCAGCATAGAGATGATAATTTAAGCTGTGGGAGCGAATGAGTTCACCAAGGGAGTGAGTGTAGCTAGAGAACAGAACTTTATAAAGAGTAAGCTTTTTCACCAGATTAATTAAAACTACAGAAGGCTATTTTCACCTCCTTTCTTTTGCTTTTTAAAGGTGGCTTAACTTATTTTTATATAACGGGTCAGCTTTATTTTTAAAAAGAATTGATTCTGCAAATGGAAAACCTCTCTAGTGAACTTCAGTCTGCTGGGATTTTTACTGTGAATTTATCATAGCCCTCAGATATGCTGATGCAGCCATTTGTTCATGCACTGGGCAGGCCCCCTAATTAAGCTCAGTCAGGTGCAGTAAATAAGGAATGAGAAGCCTAGAAAACCACCAGCACAAGTATCATTCTTTTTGGAAGCCTATTTGACCACTGCTTCCTCTTCAGAGTTGGCATTTGGAAAGACACCCTAGAGTCTTTAGACAGGACAAACCTCAAGGGGAATTTACTGTAAGAGAGGAAATGGCAGTTGCTAATTCTAAGAACTGAGGACATTCCCTTGTCCCCGTTCTACACTTGAAGCCACCTAAGACCTAGTCATATGCTCACAGAGGTTGTCAGCCAGTTGCTTTTCACTGTTATCATTCCTTTCAGGAAAATTCACACTCCCTCCTAGTTAGAGTGTGGAGCCCTGTGTGGGACAGGGACTGTGTCCAACCTGATTAATAATAATGGTATTTGTTAAGTGCTTAATAATAATGATATTTGTTAAGTGCTTACTATGTGCCAGGCACTGTACTAAGGGCTGGGGTAGATACAAATTAATTGAGTTGGATGCAGTCAGTGTCCCACTCAGGGCTCATAGTTGGTAGTGCTTGGCATGGGTGTCAGTACTTAAATGCCATTATCACTGTTGTTTCTTATTATTATCATTCATTCATTCAATTGTATTTTTTGAGCACTTACTGTGTGCAGAGCACTGCACTTAGTGCTTGGAAAGTAAAATTCAGTAACAAATAGGGAAAATCTCTACCCAACACGGGCTCACAGTCTAGAAGGGGGAGACCGACAACAAAACAAACAAGTAGACAGGGCAACAAAACAAGAAGACAGGCATCATCATTATTACCCAAAGCTCCCTCATGGAAAAGGAAGGGTTACCTTTGGAAAAATAATCCTCTGGGGAAGAAAGTCATTGCCCACCCTCCATCTGACTCTTTTTGATCCCTGAGAATGTCACAGAGGCCTGAAAGAAGGACTGCTGCCATGATAACAAGAAGCAGCGTGGCTCAGTGGAAAGAGCACGGGCTTGGTATTCAGAGGCCATGTGTTCTAATCCCGGCTCCCCCGTATGTCTGCTGTGCGACCTTGGGCAAGTCACTTAACTTCTCTGAGCCTCAGTTACCTCATCTGTAAAATGGGGATTAAGACTGTGAGCCCCACACTGGGCAATGTGATCACCTTCTATCCTCCCCAGTGCTTAGAACAGTGCTTCGCACATAGTAAGCACTTAACAAATGCTGTTATTATTATTGTTATTATTATAATGTGCCCTCAGCAGTCTTCTTCCACATGCTCATCACTCGGAGATCACAGGCCCCACCTCCCTATTCTCCTCAGGGGCTAAGAACAGCTGGGATGGGGGATCATGGAGCCCAAATAATGCCAGGAACACTGCAGCAATTCCCCCAAAAAGACCTGTACCATAAGTGTTAGGAGCTTAAACCCTTACTGGGTTAATCCTTAAACACTTAAGGCCTGAAAGGAGAACTGCTGCCATGATAACGAGAAGCACCACGGCTTAGGGGCAAGAGCCTGGGCTTGGGAGTCAGAGGTCATGGGTTCTAATCCCGCTTCCACCACTAAGCTGTGTGACATTGGGTGAGTCACTTAACTTCTCTGTGCCTCAGTTACCTCATCTGTAAAATGGGGATTAAGACTGGGAGCCCCACATGGGACAACCTGATTAACTTGTACATACCCTAGCACTTAAAACAGTACTTTCCACATAGTAAGCGCTTAACGAAAACCATAAGTAACGGAAGTTAATCTTGAAGGGGCACTGAGAGCCCGTGTGCAAAACAACCTTTTTTATGGTATTTGTAAAGTGCCTACTATGTGCCAGGCACTGTATTAAGCTCTGAGATGGATAGAAGTTAACCAGGTTGGACACAGTTCCTGTCCCACATAGAGCTCACAGCCTTAATCTCCGTTTTTGGGGGGTTTTTTGGATGAGGAAACTGAGGCACAGAGAAGTTAAGTGACTTGCCCCAGGTTATGCAGCACAGAAGTGGCAGAGCTGTGATTAAAAACCAAAGTCCTCTGGTTACCTGAGGAGTCAGGGATAACTGAGTAAACAGGAGGAATGTGAAACTGGATGGCAGGGATGAGCTGAAGTGGACAACCAGAAGATCTCCCTATTTAATAATAATGGCGTTTATTAAGCGCTTACTATGTGCAAAGCACTGTTCTAAGCGCTGATTCTGTTTTCCATCGAATGGAGGCCTACATGGAACGCAAATTGCCCGAAGTTCAAGCAGGACTCCGATAAGGATGAGGGAAGCGATCTATTATTGCCGGTGTTTGTTGGATAATTGAAAGGACAAGAGAATATCAAAAGGAAGTCAGCACATGCTTTATGGATTATAGTCCCTGTCCCACAAGGGGCTCACAGTCTAAATCCCCATTTTACAGATGGGGTAACTGAGGCCTAGAGAAGCTAAGTGACTTGCCCAAGATAAAAAAAAAAGACAAGTGGTACAGCCAATATTAGAACCCAAGTCCTTCTGACTCCCATGCTCTATCCACTAGGCCATGCTGTTGCTCGTACAGTGCATAGCATGTTGTAATAATAATAATAATGATGGTATTTATTAAGTTCTTACTATGTGCAAAGCACTGTTCTAAGCACTGGGGAAGTTACAAGGTGATCAGGTTGTCCCACGGGGGGGCTCACAGCTTTAATCCCCATTTTACAGATGAGGTAACTGAGGCACAGAGAAGTAAAGTGACTTGCCCAAAGTCACACAGCTGACAGTTGGCAGAGTCAGGATTTGAACCCATGACCTCTGACTCCAAAACCCATGCTCTTTCCACTGAGCCACGCTGTTTCTCCAGTAAACACTAAATACCACAGTTATCATTATTATTGCTCTATTATCATCCCTCATCATCTCAGATTTCAGGCACAAGGGACACAGAGGTCACTGCAGCTTAATGGTAGAGGGAAAAGGAAATTTCACCCTCTCTTCCAATCTGGGTGATTGCCAAAAGAGGGATAGTCAGTCAATCAGTCAGTCAGTCAGTCAGTCCATCATATTTATTGAGCACTTACTTTGTGTAGAGCACTGTGCTTCTATTTATTTATATTGATGCCTGTTAACTTGTATTGATATCTGTCCCCCTTACCCCCCAACCCAAATCTCTGCCCCTAGACTGTGAGCCCATTGTTGGCAGGGATTGTCACTCTTTATTGTTGCATTGTACTTTCCAAGTGCTAAGTACAGTGCTCTGCACACAGTAAGCACTCAATAAATAGGATTGAATTGAATAGTAAGGCCTTTGACTGCCTGGATCATTGGATCACGAGAAACTCTGGAGCACATTAAGGAAAATGGGCATGCCGGACTGCTGAATTGCATTAATACAGAATCTGTAAGACAAACAGGCGGCTCCAATAGGATTACTGCTTCAGCATCCTTTCCGATCTCCCAGCCTCCTGTCTCTCCCCATTTCAATCTATACTTCCCTTTGCTTCCTGGATTATCTTTCTACATGAACGCTCTGGGCATGTCACCCCTCCTCCTCAAAAATCTCCAGTGGTTGCCTACCATCCTTCGTATGAAGCAAAAACTCCTCACTATTGGCTTCAAAGCTCTCCATCACCTTGCCCTCTCCTACCTCATACCTCCCTTCTCTCCTACTCCAGCCCAGCCCACACCCTCCACTCCTCTGCCGCCATTAACCTCCTCACTGTGCCTCGTTCTCGCCTGTCCCCCAGTCAACCCCTGGCCCATATCCTATGTCTGGCCTGGAATGCCCTCCCTCCTCACATCTGCCAAACTAGTACACTTCCCCCACCTCTTCAAAGCCCTACCGAAAGCTCACCTTCACCAGGAGGCCTTCCCAGACTGAGCCCCCTTTTTCTCTGCTCCTCCACCCCTCCACATTGCCCCAACTCTCTCCCTCTCCTCTACCCCCCTGCCCTGCCCCACAGCACTTGTGTATACTCATTCAATCATATTTATTGAGTGCTTACTGTGTGCACAGCACTGTACTAAGTGCTTGGGAAGTACAAGTCGGCAACATATACGTGCAAACTTATTATTCTATTTATTTGATTAATGATGTGCATATATCTATCTAGTTATATATACATATATATAATTCTATTTATTTATGTTGATGCTACTAATGCCTGTCTATTTGTTTTGTTATGTTCTCTGTCTCCCCCCTTCTAGACAGTGAGCCCGCTATTGGGTAGGGACTGTCTCTATTTGTTGCTGAATTCTACTTTCCAAATACTTGGTACAGTGCTCTGCACACAGTAAGCACTCAATAAACACGATTGAATAAATGAATGAATAAGGAGGAACAGATTGGTTTCCCATCAGTAAGGGTGTAAGACAAGGATGTATCGTATCGCCTTATCTGTTCATCCTTTACCCCAAATACCTAAGGAGAGAAGCCGGACTGGATGAAGAGAAATGGGGAGTAAAGATTGGAGGAAGGACTATAAACAACCTTCGTTATGCTGATGATACAACCCTACCAGCAGAAAGTGAAGAAGATTTTAAGGACTTATTTTAAAAGCTAAGGAACAGAGCAAAAAGATGGGTCTATATTTGAATGTCAAAAAAACAAAGATCTTGACAAGTGGAAGTTTTAATACATTTGTAGTGGATGGAGAGAAGATTGAAATAGTTGACAATTTTTCTCTCCTTGGATCAATAATCAATAATAAAGGAACTAGTAGCCAAGAAATACATCAAAGATTAATGTTAGGAAGACTTGCTATGAAGAGCCTGGAAAAAATCATGAAATGTGCTGATGTAACAATTGCCACAAAAATACAGATTGTCAACTCTATAGTGTTTCCAGTGACGATGTGTGGCTCTGAAAGCTGAACAGTGAAAAAACAGGATAGAAGGAACATCGATTATTTTGAAATGTGCTGTTGGAGAAGGCTTTTGCGAATACCATGGACTGCTCGAAAAACAAACACATTGATTTTGGAGCAAATTAAACCAAAGTGGTCTACGGAAGGCCAAATGACTCTCAGACCAGCAGCTAGGTGGATAGAAATCATAGCAACAATAACGGAAGAACCATTAGAAAGGTTGCAGATTATGGCAGAGGACAGGATGTTCTGGAGAGAATATATCCATGGAGTCTCTAGGAATTGGATATGACTCGACGGCACATAATAATAATAATAATAAAATAATAATAATAATAATAAAGAACCTGGTCACTTCCTAGTGGGTATCACTCAAAGCCAGCCACTGTTGGGTGCTATCCATTACAATTCTTTTAGACTCACGCCAACTTTCCCCATACTGCTATGAGGTGGCTTCAGGCATGCTCTTACTCTTTACTCTACTACTCATTACTCTCCTTCTAAAACCCAGCCCGCACACTGATTTCTCTAATGCTAACCTTCTCACTGTACCTCAATCTCACCCATCTCTCTATCGACCCCAACCCATGTCCTCCCTTTGGGCTGGAATGCCCTCCCTCCTCAAATCCTACAGACAGTTAATCTCCCCCTCTTCAAAGCCTTACTGAGGATGCATATCCTCCAATAGGCCTTCCCTGTTTCCATCAGCAAAGTTTCAGATTTTGGCAGAAGACAAGACGTTCTAGAGAAAATATGTCCATAGAGTTGCTATGAATCGAAATGACTCAGGATCAGATCAAGTCCAGGATCAGACTAAGCCCCTCGTTTCCTCTCCCCCCACTCCCTTCTGCATCACCCTGACTTACTTCCTTTGGTCTTCTCCACTCCCAGCCCCACAGTACTTAAATACGTATCTGTAAGTTATTCATTTGTATTGATGTCCATCTCTCCCCTCTAGACAGTAAACTCATTGTGGACAGGGAAAGTGTCTGTGTTTTGTTATTTTGTACTGTCCCAAGCACTTAGTATAGTGCTCTGCACACAGTAAGTGCTCAGTTAATATGACTGAATGAATGAAATCAAGGTTTTTCTCACCTTCCTTCTTGGTCTTGTTTCTTGTTTCCTTTTCTGATGAAATGAACCCAATGTTGGGTAGGGACTATCTCTATATGTTGCCAATTTGTACTTCCCAAGTGCTTAGTACAGTGCTCTGCACATAGTAAGCGCTCAATAAATATGATTGATTGATTGAGTCAAATCTGTAACTTCCTGTATCCATTTTCCTTCATCATGAGACACACGGTTAATGGGCCACCTTTCTCCCAACTTTGTTTCACAGAATTTGCTTCATTTGGCCCAAACTCTTCAAGAAGTAGGAAGCAGTCACAAGCATCTCGATTTTACAATGGGAAAACTGAGGCTGTGACTGTGACTGTGAGCCCACTGTTGGGTAGGGACTGTCTCTATGTGTTGCCAATTTGTACTTCCCAAGCACTTAGTACAGTGCTCTGCACATAGTAAGCGCTCAATAAATACGACTGATTGATTGATTGATTGATTGAGGGCTGGAGTTCTTAGCTATTTGCCCAAGTGCCCCAGTAGGTGGTGGTGACGGGCATAAAAAGCCACATTTTCTGATTTTCTGTCCAGTGTACTTTTCCCTAGATAATATCCTTGGCAACATAATTGAGGCTTGTGCGCCATATTAATTCCTGAATACTTCAGAACACTGACTAAAGAAAATGCTGCAGATGTCCTCGCCATCAGCAAAGTCAATTGTACTTTCAGTTCATCCAAATTCACTATAATTTCTGAGCAGTTTCTCAGCCTGGAGTAGAAAATGGTACGAACGCTGATGGAAGTGGAACATGTGTTCTTTGTGCAAACAAAACCAAGTGGGATTTTACCGGAAAAAATGAAAATAGCCTTTTCAAGAGAAGCATCACTTTACCTGGATTTCTCTATTATTATTACTATTATCAATTGCCATAGAGTCATTTCCAATTCATAGCAACTCTATGGACATGTTTTCTCCAGAACATCCTGTCTTCTGCCAAAATCTGAAACCTTGCTAACAGGTCTTTTGTAATTGTTATTATGGTTTCTAGCCATCTAGCCACTGGTCTACCTCTTCCACCTTTTCCATGGACTTTTCCTAGCATTAGTGTCTTCTCCAAAGAATTACTAATCATAATTAAGTGTCCAAAATATGCTAAACTAAGTCGAGTCATTTGGCCTTCCAAAGACCACTTCAGTTTAATTTACTCCAAAATCCATTTGTTTGTTTTTCGGGCAGTGCATGGTATTCGCAAAAGCCTTCTCCAATACCACATTTCAAAAGAATTGACACTGTTTCTATTCTGCATTTTCACTCTCAAGCTTTTGGATCCATACGTTGTCAACGGAAACACCACAGAATTGATCATTTGTATTGTTGTGGCAATTGTTATATCAGATAGGAAATATTCAGGAAAATTCCTACTTTGGGTCCCTTTCCATGAAATGAAATCTTTCCATTTCAGACTGTGGTTCTGTTCCTCTAACTTGGAACTTAGAGGAGTGCTCTGCATACAATAATTTCTCAATAAATATCACCGATTGATCGGAACCCCTACCTTCCCTGCAGCCGGCAGGCCACAGTTCTTTCTGCCTCTAAAACTCCCTCCTCTTCCTTCCAACAAGCTTTCGCCAGTTGTTTTGCCAGCACCCTGAGACTTTCAGCTAATTCTAATTCTACACTCTCCTTAGCACGCATGTATTTATGTCCACTTGATTTTTAACCACTCTAGCTGCCTATATGCTTATCTCTGTTTTCCCTATGGAATGTAAGCTCTCTGTGGGCAAGTAACATGTCACCTTGCTATTCTGTAGTACTCAAGAGCCTAGCACAGAGCATCACAACAAGCGAGAACTCAATTAATGCTGCTACCTCAACTACTATGACTGAATGCTGGTGACCATTATTTCTTTCACCTTTGGGAAGTGTCTTTTTTCTCAATGATGGTTCTAACAAAACAACAATAATAATGACAATTATGCATGCTGGTATCTGTTAGACACTTATGATAAGGACCATCCTAAGCACTGAGGTAGATACGAGACAATCAGTTTGGACAAAATTCCTATCCCACATTGGGCTCACCGTCTAAAAAGGAAGGAAAACTGGCACTGAATACTCATTTTACAAATGAGAAAACTAAGTCACGGAGAAGCTAAGTGACTTGGCCAAAGTTGTACAGACCGGTGGCAGAGCAGGGATTAGAACCCAGGTCCTCCAACTTCCAGGCCCATGCTCTATCCACTAGGCTATGCTTCTTCAGTGATTTAATGATGACCTTGATGCTATGTGAGGGTTCTGATTTTTGGCCCTTGGGAAAGCTTGGCAGCCAGGTGTTAGCCTGAAGATCCATCCCCAGAGGAAGACTGCAGGGAAATCAAGGAAATGACAACCCCCTCTCAAATGGTGAAACCCTTTCTATCTGCATGATCTCAGCAGGGCAAATGGACTCCATCCCCAGGTGGTTAAAGGACTACTAAATCAATCAATCAATCAATCAGTCGCATTTATTGAGCGCTTACTGTGTGCAGAGCACTGTACTAAGTGCTTGGGAAGTACAAGTTGGCAACATATAGAGACAGTCCCTACCCAACAGTGGGCACACAGTCTTAGAGGGGGAGAGAGAAGATGCAGGACATAAGCCCAAGCTGAGCAGGGAAGGGGAGCTAGGGACAAGAATTACTTAGCCATCAAATAACTATTCAGTGTAAGGGAAAGATCTTTTTTAAGAAATTATATGACTGTGAACTCTTGTCTTTTTTCACCATCTCCAGCATCCATCACATGCTACAATCAAGTTCCTTCCCCTGAGGGTTTCTGCTGATGGTACTTGTGGATACCAGAAGCTCATTCTGTGCTAACACTTGAATGTAACAGAATTACATCAAAGAGAATATTGTGTGGAAGTCTCCTCCATTCCTAGAACGTTTTTCCCGGGGACTCCAACTAACCCCTTGCTCCAGAGCCTCTGTGAACCCTGTGTACCAGTGGAAGAAATGAAGGCGGAGGGAGATTCAATGCTTCCAAAGGAAGCAGCATGGCCTAAGGGAAGCAGAGTGGCCAAGTGGAAAGAGCTCGGGCTTTGGAGTCAAAGGTCATGGGTTCTAATCCCGGCTCCGCCACTTGTCAGCTGTGTGACTTTGGGCAAATCATTTCACTTCTCTGTGCCTCAGTTACATCATCTGTAAAATGGGGATTAATAATAATAATGATGATGGCATTTATTAAGCGCTTACTATGTGCAAAGCACTGTACTAAGCGCTGGGGAGGTTACAAGGTGATCAGGTTGTCCCATGGGGAGGCTCACAGTCTTAATCCCCATTTTACAGATGAGGTAACTGAGGCCCAGAGAAGTGAAGTGACTCGCCCAAAGTCACACAGCTGACAACTGGTGGAGCCGGGATTTGAACCCATGACCTCTGACTCCAAAGTCCGAGCTCTTTCCACTGAGCCACGCTGCTTCTCTTAAGACAGATTAAGACAGTGAGCCCATGTAGACAGGGACTGTGTCAAACCCGACAACCTGGTATCCAACCCGGTGCTTAGTACAGTACCTAGCACATTTGTAAATGCTTAACAAATATCATAAAAATAACATTTTAAAAGACTCCGGACATAAAGACACTGGTGATGTAATCAAACCCCATGGGGAACAGACCATCCAATAAGCCCATAGTAATAATAACAATGATAATAATAATGGCATTTGTTAAGCCCTTACTATCTGCCAAGCACTGTGATAGATACAAGAGAATCAGGTCAGAATGTCTAATGTATAGGCCAATCCTATGAGTTTCCCAAGCACGCATATCAGCATTCTCAAACTACAGATTCCACTCCCACCTAGTTTTTTGTTCTTGTTGTTATTGTTCTTCAGTGGTATTTGTTAATCATTCATTATGTGCCAAGCACTGTGCTAAGCACTGGGGAGAATCAGGTTGGATAGTCCATGACCTTTGTGGGACTCACATTCTTAATCCCCATTTTTTCAGATGAGGAAAATGAGGCATAGAGAAGTTAGGTTACATGTCCAAAGTCACACAGCAACCAAGTGGCAGAGCTAAAATTAGAACCCAGTCCCTCTGACTCCTAGGCCCAGCTCTTTCCACTAGGACATGCTGCTTCTCAGTGAGAAAATAATCAAGTAATTAAGAAAGCTGAAAAGTTAAAATCTCAACTGACAGATCTTGATACTTCCTGTTTCCTTTGACTCTCAACTGTCAACTCCTTCCTCAGTGTCTCCTCTCGAACTATGCATTTACCACATTGCTTTCCTCAACAACAAACAAGAGTTTCCCTCATCTATTCAATTATTCACTGCCTTCAAGCCCCTTTTTCATTTTTTGCTCAGATTTCATCCTGTCTTCTCCAGACTTCCACTCACCATTTCCTTTTACTCTCCCCATCCCTCTTCAGTGAAATTGTGGACATATTTGTCAACATAAACAGCTTAATGAAACTGTTCTACTAACAGAATCTTGTTTCAAGAGGATTTTTTTTTAGAAGTTAATCTTTGACTCTTGGAAGGATGTAAAAGGAAACATCTTTCATTGAAGAGAGTCAATCCTCTGAAAGAGCTGATGGTGTTCTAATGAAACACTAACAATGTTCTCATATTTAGCCAAAACACTACAATTCTAAATGAAGTATAAAAATGTTCATTTTTATAGTTTCCCGTCGGTAGTTTCCGTTTCCCATTACAGTTGAGAACACCACATCCTCCCTATCTCCCAACCCTGTAATCTTGGCATTAGCCTTGACTCCTCCATCTCAATCAATGAATGCTTGTTGTTCATTCATTCATTCAATAATATTTATTGAGCATTTACTGTGTGCCGAGCACTGTACTAAGCACTTAGAAAGTACAATATAGTAACAGAGAGAGACAATCCCTGCCCACAATGGGCTCATAGTCTAGAGGTGGGGAGACAGACATCAGTACAAGTAAACAGGCATCAATATAAATAAATAGAATTATAGAAGCATATATACATAAGTGCTGTCGGGTGGGGAGTGGAGGGGGGGGACCAAAGGGAGAGAGACTTGGTGATGCAGAAGGGAGGGGTAGCTGAGGAAAAGCAGGGCTTAATCTGGGAAGGCCTCTTGGAGGAGGTGTGCCTTCAGTAGGGATTTTAAGGGGAGGAGGAAGAGTGATTGGTTGGTGGATTTGAGGAGGGAGGGCATTCCAGGCCAGAGGTGGGACGTGGGCATGGGGTTAGCGGTGAGAGAGGCAAGATCGAGGCACAGTGAGAAGGTTAGCACCATAGGAGCAGAGTGTGCTGGGATGTAGAAGTGCTTTATTGTGTTCAAAGCACTATACTGAGCAGTGGCGAAAATGCAATGCAATAGAGTTGGTAGACATGATCCATGCCCACAAGGGGCTTATTTCACTTTCAACCGTAAATTTTCAGTCTGTGACCAACTCTTGTGGTTTTTTCCTTGGCTACAGAATTTTCCCTTCTTCCCCATTCAAACTGTCAACATGCTTATCCAGATACTTCTCACGTCCCGACTCAACTTCTCCATCAATCTCCTCACTGAGGTCTTTGCTTCCAGCTTCTCAATCAATTGTATATATTGATTTATGGTATTTGTTAAGCACTTACTATGTGCTAGACATTGTACTACTACTAATGATAATAATGATGGTATTTGCTAAGTGCTCACTATGTGCCAAGCACTGTACTAAACGCTGGGCTAGATACAAAGTAATCTGGTTGTCCCACGTGGGGCTCACGGTCTTAATCCCCATTTTACAGTTGAGGTAACTGAGGCACAGAGAAGTTAAGTGACTTGCCCAAATTCACACAGCTGATAAGTGGCAGAGCCAGGATTAGAACCCACTACCTCTGATTCCCAAGCCCGTGCTCATTGAACTAAGCCACACTGCTTCTCACTAAACACTGGGGTCTTGCCTTGTCTTAGGCTGTCGAGTCATCTCTGAACTATAGTGACTTCATGGACACATCTTTCCCAGAACGCCCACTTCCATCTGCAATAGTCCTGGTACTGCATCCAAAGAGTTTTCCTGGTAAAAATATGGAAGTGGTTTGCCATTCATTCATTCATTCAATCAATCACTCAGTCGCATTTATTGAGCACTTACTGTGCACACAGCACTGTACTAAGTGCTTGGGAAGTACAAGTCGGCAACATATAGAGACGGTCCAGAAAATCTGAGTCTCTGTCCTCAACTCTCTCCCTAGGAGGAAATTTTTTTTAAATCACTGAAGCCCTATTTAACTCATTCATTCATTCGATCATATTTATTGAGTGCTTACTGTATGCTGAGCACTGTACTAAGCACTTAGGAAGTACAAGTTGGCAACCTAGAGAGACGGTCCCTACCCAACAATGGGCTCACAGTCTAGAATGGGGAGACAGACAACAAAACAAAACATGTGGACAGGTGTCAAGTCATCAGAATAAATAGAAATAAAGCTAGATGCACATCATTAACAAAATAAATAGAATAGGAAATAGGTACAAGTAAAATAGAGTAATGAATCTGTACAAACATATATACAGGTGCTGTGGGGAGGGGAAGGAGGTAGGCTGTGGGGGATAGGGAGGGGGAGAGGAAAAAGGGGGCTCAGTCTGGGAAGGCCTCCAATAGAAGTTAACAGAAGTCAAGAATGGATATTTATGCTTTGCAGATATAAAAGGAGAACTGCAGTGTTGTTAACATACCCAGAATAAACCACAAGTCTGTAACTTGGGCATTATTTTTGATTCATGGCTCTCATTCAAAAAACATATTCAGTATGTCACCAAATCTTGTCGGTTCCACCTTTGCGACACTGCTGAAATCCACCCTTTCTTCTCCAACCAAACCACTATGTTGATCCAAGCACTTATCATATCCTGTCTTGATTACTGCATCAAACTCCTCGCTGACTATCCTGCCTTCTGAATGTCAATCTAGTCACTGCACCTTGACCTTGTTTGCCCCAGCCCCTGACCTCTATGAGGTCTATGACCTCTGTCTTCCTGTAATTCCCTCCCCTTTCATCTTCAGCAGACCACCACTCTCCCCACTCGACAAAGCCATCCTATAATCACATCTCCACCAAGAGACCTTCCCGTCTAAGTTCTCATTTCCCCTACTAATGCTTCCTTCTCATTGCCTATGCAATTTGATATGCACCCTTTAAGCACATAGCCCCATAATAATAATAATAATAATAATGGCATTTATTAAGTGCTTACTATGTGCAAAGCACTGTTCTAAGCGCTGATAGCCCTACCCTCAGCCCCACAGCACATATGTCTTGTCTTATGCCATCAAGTCATCTCCGACCCATAGCAACACCATAGACACACCTTCCCCAGACCACCCCACATCCAACTGCAATCATTCTGAAAGTGTATCCACAAAGTTTTCTTGGTAAGAATACAGAAGTGGTTTACCATTGCCTCCTTCCGCGCAGTAAACTCAAGTCTCCACCCTCGACTCTCTCCCCCACTGCTGCTGCCCAGCACAGGGGAGTTTTGACTTGCAGCAGATTGCCTTCCTCTCGCTAGCCACTGCCCAAGCTAGGAATGGGAAGGGTATGCCTCTGCTTGACTATCCTTCCCATAGTTGAGACTGGTCAAGTACTGGAAACTCTCCAGATGCAACTCTGAGAGGATACAGCACATATGTACATATCTTTAATTTATTTTAATATTTGTCTCCCCCTCTAGATTTTAAACTACTTGTGGACAGGGGCCATATCTACTGACTCTACTGTATTGTACTCTCCCAAGAACTTAGTACCATGCTTTGCACACAGTAAATGAATAAATACCATCATTAATTGATTAGAAACCCCCAATTACCACTTCAGTACATCCTCTTCACCTAAGCACTTGGGTTCTCACCTCAACACTTCATTGCCCATATGTACATTTCTTTAAACACCTACCTGTCATTTATTGTAGCATCTGCCTCTCCCACTTAGATTGTAACATCCTTGAAGGCAGGCAAGTATCATAGAGAAGCAGCGTGGCTCAGTGGAAAGGGCATGGGCTTTGGAATCAGAGGTCATGGGTTCAAATTCCGGCTCCACCAATTGTCAGCTGTGTGATTTTGGGCAAGTCACTTAACTTCTCTTCGCCTCAGTTACCTCATCCGTAAAATAGGGATTAAGACTGTGAGCCCCCCGTGGGACAACCTGATCACCTTGTAACCTCCCCAGTGCTTAGAACAGCGCTTTGCACATAGTAAGCGCTTAATAAATGCCATCATTATTATTATTATATCTGCTACCTTTATTGTATTCTCCCAATTGCTCAGTATAGTTCTCTGTACATAGTAGACACACAAAAAATTGGATTGCATTTGGAAATGATTACCATCTCTCACTGCAACAAACTAAACCTCCTTAACATTAACTTCAAAAGTCATCTTTCCCAGTTTTAGATGTCAGGTCTCTTGACTCGCTCCTTCCAAGTTCACTTTCTAGTGGTACAGTGCTCTCAACTCTCCCATCCCTGACCCTGTTGTTCATGCCTCCAACCTAGAATTCCTTCCCTACTCCAAGATCAGATCAAAATTTTCCCCTACTGCAAAGCCCTCCTAAAAAATCCTATCTCCTCCAAAGAGCCTTCCCTGATTAATTACCAACACTTTTAATCTTATCGGTGTAATAACTGCCCATAGCATTTACTAATTCAAACCATCCACAGCACTTACATATATATACACATTCAACTTTTTACTCTTAAGCTTCTTACTGATATTCATACTGCTACCTACTTTACCCTTGTTCTTCTTCCTATTCCCATTCTCTGTAAATCATTTGGGTCTGCCTGTCTTCCCACTTAGCCTGTAAGCTCTTTAGGGACACTCAGTTCAGTGATCTCCACTCCGTGGGCACTCAAAAAATACCACTGATTGATCTGTAACTTAACATGATAAATGTTGGATTTCCTCTGAGCAACTATCAACTGCATAAAGAGAGGAAATAAGTTGTCCTGGTTATAATAATTAATTGGGATCCAAAAGGTTTGAATACTATTTTCAGATTCTGCATGGATTTTCTGCCTGTATCTGGGTACAGTAACGACTTGCTAGCCTCCATTTCCAGCTGCAAAGTAGGGATCTGCATATTTGACATAGTGTTTAGGAAGGGCCTCAGTGATTTTTTTTTTTTAATACTACCTCCCAAGTTCCCTTACTTCTCATGCATTTTCACATTAGATCACAGGTTTGAGATTCTGGGACCTACTGTCAAACCCACTCAGTTTAGTCCTCTACCCTGAGGTATGGTTATCTTCATAATCATCATCATAATAATAATGACGGCATTTGCTAAGTGCTTACTATGTGCAAAGCACTGCTCTAAGCACTGGAGCACTGTTCTAAGTGCTGGATCATCATGATCATGTTCACCATCACCATCATTTGGGGCGAATCTATGATGTCCATGACAGGGAATCAGGTACCAAAACAATGTTACAGAGTAAGCTGACGACACACTCCCCGCTGTCAAGGGGCTTATGACCTAAGTTCAAAGCAGGAGAGCAAACATTTTGACTAGGAAAAGATCAGTGAATGGAGTTTGTGTGTGTGTTTTTTAGAAGCAGCGTGGCTACGTGGAAAGAGCCCGGGCTTGGGAGTCAGAGGTCATGGGTTCTAATCCCGCCTCCACCGCTTGTCAGCTGTGTGTACTTGGGCAAGACACTTAACTTCTCTGTGCCTCAGTTACCTCATCTGTAAAATGGGGATTAAGACTGTGAGCCCCATGTGAGACAGCCTGATTACCTTGTATCCCCCCAGCACTTAGAACGGTGATTAGCACATAGGTAGTGCTTAACAAATGCCATCATTATTTTTATAGAACTGTCACTAAATAGATAGATGTAAGAAGCAGCATGGCCTAATATTGGATAGAAGCATTCATTCAATCATATTTATTGAGCGCTTATTGTGTGCAGAGCACTGTACTAAGCGGTTGGGAAGTACAAGTTGGCAACATATAGAGACGGTCCCTACCCAACAGTGGGCTCACAGTCTAGAAGGGGGAGACAGAGAACAAAACAAAACATATTAACAAAATAAAATAAATAGAATAAATATGTACAAATAAAATAGAGTAATAAATAGGTACAAACATATATACATATATACACTATGGCCAATGGACAGAGAATGGGCTTGGGAGTTAGAAGGACCAGAGCTCTAATCCCAGCTTCACCACTTGTCTGCTTTGTGACCTTGGGCAAGTCATTTCACTTCTCTGGGCCTCAGTTAACTCATCCGCAAAATGGGGAATAAGACTGTGAGATCCATGTGGGACAAGGACTCTGTCCAACCTGATTAGCTTAAATCTCCTTCAGCACTATCCCAGTGCCTGACATGTAGTAAGCACTTAAATGTCATTAAAAAAACAAACAAATAATGTTCGTCTGATCTCCCTCTCCCTAGCCCTCCTCCAACTCTTGTCTCTGGGATTACTGAACTAAGCACTTAGAACAGTGCTCAATAAATGCCAATGAACATTAACACCAAATGCTTCTCTCCCCTCAGTTATCCTCTGCCCCTATTTACAGTTGGGCTCAGATCCAAAATTCAATAGTTTGGGTTTCATTTTGAGGGTGTTGGAAAAAAGTTACGACTACTATTGATTAATGCAAGTCATATTTACTGCTCTAATATTCCAAATCTAGGTGGACACAAAGAAATGGATATTGTCCAGGAACACACATCCTTAAAGATCATCATTACTGTTGGATAACAATCAATCAATCAGCGGTAGTTTTTGAGCATTTACTATTTACAGAGCACTGTACTAAGAGCTTGGGAGAGTATAACAACCGAATTAGCAGATCCATTCCCTGCCCATAATGAACTTACAGTCTAGATAGAGCTTATCTGATCATTTTGAAGGATTTTGCCAGGTAAATGGGTCATAGCAACCATCTCAGAGCTGCCCAGCCTGCACACTCCACTCTTCTGGCACTAACCTTCTCACCGTGCCTCGATCTCGCCTGTCCCACCGTCGACCCCTGGCCCACATCCTACCTCCAAGAATGCTCTCCCTCCTCAAATCCACCAAAAGATCACTCATCCCCCCTTCAAAGCCCTACTGAAGGCTCACCTCCTCCAAGAGGCCTTCCCAGATTAAGCCCCGCTTTTCCTCAGCTCCCCCTCCCATCCGCATCACCTCAAAACTCACTCCTTTTGCTCTTCTCCCCTCCCTACCCACACAGCACTTATGCATTTATGTATATATGTATAATTCTATTTATTTACATTGATGCCTGTATACTTGTTTTTATGTGTACGTATCTATAATTTTATTTATTTATATTGATGCCTGTTTACTTGTTTTACGTCTATCTTCCCCCTTCTAGACTGTAAGCACTGTGTAGGCAGGGACTGTCTCTCTTAATTGCTGAATTGAGGTTTCCAAGAGTTTAGTATAGTGGTCTGCACACAATAAGTGCTCAATAAATACAATTGAATGAATGAATGAATGGAAGCCCCAGAACCACTGCATCTATGTTCTCATAATTAATCACATGTTGCTTTGCTATGGAACAGGCTGGGGATATGGCACCAATTATCATTTCCTTTATAATCATTTGTTAACAGGGAAGAAAAAACTAGAATGAAGAGCAACATTTGCCAACACTGACTTCGGCAGTGGCAAAGCCAGTGAATTTTTTTTTACTCACTTTGGCAGAAAAATGATTACTGAAAACTGTATTTTGCCCATAGATTTCAATATGGAGTAATTCCCTCTACCAAAAGTAATGGGAATGTATTTGTATAGAAGTCGAAGAATGAGACAAATAGAAGTTTGCAGACACTGAATCCAATAACAGATATTCTCATATTCCAATTTTGGGTCTTTGATGATTACAGGCAAACGCTCTACACTTCATTTTGCACAAGGATCTCAAAGTGAAATGACTTCTAAAGCAATAAATAAATACATTAGCAGGACAAATTGTAACCAGTCAAAATAAAGCAGAAGCGAGAAGTTAACTTGCCATGTGTGATTTATAAGCATTAAACCAAGTTACTTCATAAGTTACCTAGGGCTTTCAGCTAATGACATAATTCTGGAAAGCCTGAGGATCTGAGTGGAGGGGCTCAAATGCAGCAGAGGCAGGAAAGGAAGAGAAAGAATCAAGATGCAAAGGAACAGTACTCTCAAATATAAAATAGGGAGTTCTCATCGCCTTTATCCCTCTGTTATGGTTTTACTTATTATTTCACATTTAAATGGGATAAGGACACACACACACACACACACACATCCACCCACCCCACTCCAGGCAAAGCTTCCTCTGTCAAAAAGGCTCTAGTTGGAAACCACCTCTCAATCCAGGTCTTAAAGAGGCAGCATTGCCTAGTGGAAAGACCACAGGCCTGGGAGTTAAAGGACCTGGGTTCTTAAACTGGCTCCATTTACTTGTCTACTATATGACCTTGCAAGTCACTGAACTTCTCTCTGCCTAATTTCCTTCATCTGTAAAATGGGGATTCAATATCTGTTCTCCTGCCTACTTAGACTGTGAGACCCATGTAGGAGCTGATTACTTGTATTTACTCCAGGACTTAGTGCAGTGCTTGGTACATATTACGTGCTTAACAAAAACCACAATTATAATTATTATATTTTAAGAAAGAAGAATATCTCTCCAGCTCATTTGGTGTTGCACGTGTCTTCATGTTCATGAGGTCTGGGCTTGAAAATACAAGTGAATATACAGTACGTGATCTAAGCTTGTCTCTAGACTATTAACTCATCTCTATACTGTAAGTTCATTGTGGGCAGGGAATGTGATTACAATCTACGGGGGGAGAGAGATACAAAATAAGTTGCAGATAGGAGGAAAGAATGATTGAACAGCAATATACAAAAATTGTTATGAATAAAAGTGCAACAGAAGGTTGTGAGTGTAAAAGTGTTGTGGGGATAGTTGGGGAGGTGTAACCTGGAAGAAGAAAATTAATCAGGGAAAGCTTCCCAGAGGAGGTGAGACTTTGAAGATGGGGAGAGCTGAGGTTTGGTGCAAGGGAAGTGGGAAGGAGCTCTTGACAGGACAGACCTGAGCCAGGGGACAGAGAGGCAGGAAAATCAAGAATGAAGCACAGTGGGAATAAGAGCTTGGGAGAAATAGTGTGTATTCTACATTAACATTTAATTTAATAATGGTATTTGTTAAGCATTTATTATGTGCCAAGCACTGTTCTAAACACTAATGTAGATACAAGGTAAGCAGGTTGTCCCACATGGGGCTCACAGTCTTAGTCCCCATTTTACAAATGAAGTAACTGAGGCCCAGAGAAGTTATGTGGCTTGCCCAAGATCACACAGCGGCCATAATAATGATGGCATTTGTTAAGCGCTTACTATGTGCAAAGCACTGTTCTAAGCACTGGGGGGGGATACAATGTGATCAAGTTGTCCCACGTGGGGCTCACAGTCTTAATCCCCATTTTTACAGATGAGGTAACTGAGGCTAAGAGAAGTTAAGTGACTTACCCAAGGTCACACAGCAGACTTGTGGTGGAGCCGGGATTCGAACCCCTGACCTCTGACTCCAAAGCCCGGGCTCTTTCCACTGAGCCACGCTGCTTCTCTAATAATAATGGTATAATGGTATTTGCAGAGCCAGAATTAGAACCCACGACCTCTGACTCTCAAGCCCATGCTCTTTCCACTAAGCCATGCTATTTCTCAAATACCATTATTAAACTAAAATATTTACTGAGTGCCACTCTGCTGAGCTACAAAGAAAGAAGCCCTCAGATACTCTGAACACACATGGAGCTCAATATATACCAATTATGATGATAATGAAGACAGCTCAGGCTCTGATCCCAAGCTCTATTCCCAAAGTGCTTTTGAACTGGTGAGGGAGACAGGGAAACACAAGTAAATTTGGCAAAACACCAATAATATAATTACAAGGGAAAGAAATCAAGTTATGACATTCCCAGAGGGAGAAGCACACGCATGTTATTTGATTGTGCAGGCCTTTTTTTCCCCAATAGCTTCTGGCCTTTATACTGTATGTGCAAATACACTTTGCCCCATCTGGGATGTGGACTAAGACTTGGAGGAGATGTGACCTAAATTAGTCTTTGAAGCTGGTGAGAGTGGTGGATTAACACATATGGACGGGGAGAAAGGTCTAGGCCAGAGGGAAGACATGGGAAATCAATCAATCAATCAATTGTATTTACTGAGCGCTTACTGTGTGCTGAGCACTATACTAAGGGCTTGGGAAGTACAAGTTGGCAACATATAGAGACGGTCCCTACCCAACAGTGAGCTCACAGTCTAGAAGGGGGAGACAGTGAATAAAACAAAACATATTAACAAAATAAAATAAATAGAATAGATATGTACAAGTAAAATAAATAGAGTAATAAATACGTACAAACATATATACATATATACAGGTGCTGTGGGGAAGGGAAGGAGGTAAGGCAGTGGGGTGGAGAGGGGGAGGAGGGGGAGAGGAAGGAGGGGGCTCAGTCTGGGAAGGCCTCCTGGAGAAGGTGAGCTCTCAGTAGGGCCTTGAAGGGAGGAAGAGAGAGGGGTCAGCTATGAGACAGACAAGATCGGGCACAGTGAATAAACTAGTGCTAGAGGAGCAGAGTTCGTGGGCTGGGCTGTAGCAGATCAGTGGGTTATGGTAGAGGGGCTTTAAGGCCAACAGTATGTAGTTTCTGTGTGACATGGAATTGTGACTGACAGCTACTCTCTGGAAGGGCTGGAATTTTTAAACTTGCTCCTAAGTATCTCCTTGTTAGCAGGTACTCATGAGACTTATATCTCTCACCTAGGCACCATTTGTTCTCCAGCTGAATTCCCCATAGGGTATCTAACACCTCTGGTGATGTGTGAAAAGTCATTAACACTCTAGTTGCCTAGGCAAGGGAAGATGGGCTAATTGGTAAGGAGAAAAAAATCCCATTTTCCTCGGAGTTGAAAATATTGACAAGTCAATTTTACACTTCTCTATAAAGGTGTTTCAAAAGGGTGTAACAAATCATTTTGAAACACAATCAGAAATGTAACAATTGGAATCGCTGACCTTTTGTCTTCAGTAGAGGAATTAGAGCTACAACCATGTCCTTTAAGACCGGTGTTAACTTGTCAAAACCGGTGCTTAATATCAACCAGAGAAGCAGGAAGCAATTACAACAGGGATGTACTTACTACATACAAGGCCATCCAGCACTGGGTTGTACAGAGAGGTGTTTTCCATTTAGTACCAAAATCACGGGCATCAGATCATGCACTGACATCGTGGTCTTGTGCGTTGTCATAGTTGTTCTACTCCTAAACTCTTCCACTGAAATGGCCAGCGATTAGGCTCCCGTGGGGACTAGAGAAACAATGAGATCAGCCAAGGAACATCTCCCGCCGGGATTTAGCAGAGTTGCTGAACTGATATTTGGTGTTGCCTTCCCAAGGCGCCGGCAGCGTGGTATATTGGAACCTGCTGGGCCGTTGCTCCCTGGTTTATCCACGTGAATGGAGCAGATGGGAATAACAGTAGGCGGAAAGCATTGGTGAACACATACTTGAGTCGCCATGTGTGCACTTGTAATTGCAGGGAAAAAAAAACCTAAAAACAAAAAAGCCTCCCAGATCGGCCAGCCAGCAGCCTGCCAGGGAGGACACACTGTGTTTGTCAAATATTGTGAAGCAACTTGATGGCACCCCTCTTGTGTATGAGGAAACCAAACTGAAGTGATCAACACAAGCCATGCTATCCTGGAACACCCTGGGTTGGCTTCTGAAAACCCAGCAAAGATTGTTTAGAAATTAGGAAAGTGGAGCCTAGGTTGTTCTGCAATTTGCGGTGAGAACAGAGAAGGTTGTCTCTCTCCCTTTAGTTTGCTTTACTGTTAGGCTGTCGGCTGCAGGTGTGGATCCCAGATTGGCTACAACACTCCCTCTCTCTGCTACAACACTCCCTCTCTCTGCAACAGTGCATCTGTAATTTATTTTACAGTGATGTCTGCCTCACCTCCCTCTAGAATATAAACTCACTGTGGCAGGAAATGCCCGTTTATTGTTATATTGTACTCTCCCAAGTGCTTAGGTCAGTGCTCTGCACACAGTAAGTGATCAATAAATGTGATTGAATGAATGAATGAATGAATGAATGGATTGGTTCCACAACAGGCCCCACAACTGAACCTGGAAAGCACAAATCAAACAATATTTTGAAGGTGTCTGGTGACTTCCAAATTAATTAAATGTATTTATTGAGCACCTATTGTGTGCAGAGCACTGTAATAATAATAATTGTGGTATTTTTTAAGTGCTTACTCCGAGCCAGGCACTGTAAGCGTTTAGTACAGGGTTTTGCACTCAGTAAGAGCTCAATTAATACAACTTAATGAATGAATGAATGTACTAAGCACTGGGGGAGAATACAAGCAAATCGCATTGGACACAGTCCCTGACTCATATCGGGCTCACAACCTTAAGATTTAATACTGTACTAAGTGCTTGACAGGTAACAATATAACCCTACCAACAAGGAGCTTACCATCTAGAGGGGGAGACAGACATGAAAATTAATTACTGATATATATCTAAGTGCTGCAAGGCTGACGGGAGTGAATAAACGAAGCAAATACAAGTGCAAGGTGGACACATAAGAGAGAGGAAGTAAGAGAAATGGAGGCTTAGTCTGGGAAAACCTCTTTGAGGAAATGTGATACTAATTAATATTTGAAGGTGGGGAAAAGTTGTGTGTCAGATATGAAGGGGGAGGGAGTTCTACTACAGCTAATAATACTAATAATTATTACTATAAAAATGGTACTTGTTAAATGCATACTATTATATGCCAAGTCCTGTTCTAGGCACTGGGGTAGTTGCAAGTTAATCAGGTTGGACACAGTCCCTGTCCCACGTGGGGCTCACAGTCTCAATCCCCATTTGACAGGTGAGGGAACTGAGGCACAGACAACTGAAGAGACTTGCCCATGGTCACACAGCAGGCAAGTGGTGGAGCAGGGATTAGAATCTATGACCTTCCAACTCCCGGGCCCCTGCTCTAAATTAAGTGATTTACTCAAGGTCACACAGCAAACATGTGGCTGAGCTGGGATTAGAACCCAGGTCCTTCTGACCCCCAGGTCCATGGATTAATAATAATAATAATAATAATAATGGCATTTATTAAGTGCTTACTATGTGCAAAGCACTGTTCTAAGCGCTGGGGAGGTTATAAGGTGATCAGGTTGTCCCTCAGGGGGCTCACAGTCTTAATCCCCATTTTACAGATGAGAAAACTGAGGCACAGAGAAGCTAAGTGACTTGCCCAAAGTCACCCAGCTGACAATTGGCGGAGACGGGGTTTGAACCCATGACCTCTGACTCCAAAGCCCATGCTCTTCCCACTGAGCCACACTACCTGCCAAGTAGAGGTGAAGGGTCAGGGAGATGATGGGTTTTGATCCAGAATGTTCCTTTAGCCCAGATGGCACCGAAATTGCTACTCAGCAGACCCCACTGGGGAACATAGAAAGACCTGCGACTGCCCTTCTCCTTTCCACCTGACAATGGTTCACATGCTATCCTAAACCTTCTCACTCTTTCCCTCTCTGTCAATGAAGAGAAAGACTATCTCAAGGAGGAAGGAAAGGGCTAACCTGCAAACAAAAAATGGCTCAGTGGGATCCATAATGGGGAATTGATGGCTGAAAAGGGACAGAGATAGGACGGAAGTTGCCACACCACACTAGTGTTTATCTTCTCTTTTTTTTTTTTTTGGCATTTATTAAGTGTTGTGTGCCGGGCACACCATGCTAAGTGCTGGGGTATACATAAGCTAATCAGGTTGGACTCAGTCATGTCCCACGTCGGGTTTACAGCATTAATCCAGCATGGTATAATGCTGTGCCTCCTCACTGCGCCTCATTCTCGCCTGTCCCACCGTCGACCCCTGGCCCACGTCCTCCCCCTGTCCTGGAATGCCCTCCCTCCACACATCAGCCAAGCTAGCTCTCTTCCTCCCTTCAAAGCCCTACTGAGAGCTCACCTCCTCTAGGAGGCCTTCCCAGACTGAGCCCCCTCCTTCCTCTCCCCCTCCTCCCCCCATCCCCCCGCCTTACCTCCTTTCCCTCCCCATAGTACCTGTATATATGTATATATGTTTGTACATATTTATTACTCTTTTTTACTTGTACATATTTATTCTATTTATTTTATTTTGTTAATATGTTTTGCTTTGTTGTCTGTCTCCCCCTTCTAGACTGTGAACCCGCTGTTGGGTAGGGATCGTCTCTATATGTTGCCAACTTGTACTTCCCAAGCGCTTAGTACAGTGCTCTGCACACAGTAAGCACTCAATAAATACGATTGAATGAATGAATGAATAATGGATAGAGCAAGGGCCTGGGATTCAGAATAACCTGGGTTCACTTGTCTGCTGTGTGGCCTTGTGCAAGTCACTTAACTTCTCTGGGCCTCAGTTCTGTCATCTGTAAAATGGGGCTTGAGACTGTGAGCCCCATGTGGGACAGGGCCTGTGTCCAACCTGAATTGCTTGTAACCACCCCAGCACTTAATACAGTGCCTAACACAAAGCAAGCGCACAAATAGCACTATTACTATTATTACTACAGGTGAGTTAACAGATGCAGAGAAGTTACGTGACTTGTTCAAGGTCCAACAGCAGACAAGTGGGGAAGCCGGGATTAGAACCAAGGATTCCAGGCTTATGCTATACCCCTTAAGCCATGCTTCTTCTCATCTATTTGTTTAGCTTCTTGCTGCCTTCACCCTCAACACATTGTGGGTCATTTGCAGTGACCTTCTATTGGTGCTATAGAGGGGAAAAAAGAGCAAAACACACACACACACACACACACACACACACACACTCCTGTTTTTCCATTCTACATGAACAATGAGACAGAAGAAAGCCTTCATCTTCAGAAGCAGCGTGGCTCATTGGAAAGAGCCTGGGCTTTGGAGTCAGAGGTCATGTGTTCAGTCTAGTCCCAAAGTGGAACTGAAATAATCAACCAATGGTATTTATTGAACATTTACTTTGCCCAGAGCATTGTAATAATAATTGTGGTATTTGTTACGTGCTTACTAGGTGCCAGGTACTGTACTAAGAACTGGGGTGGATACAAGCAAATCAGGTTAGACATATTCCCTGTCCCATGTGGGGCTTACAGTCTCAATCCTCATTTTACAGTGGAGGTGACTGAGGCACAGAGAAATGAAGTGACTTGCCCAAGGTCACACAGCAGACAAGTGGCGGAGCAGGGATTAAAACCCATGATCTTCTGATTCCCAGGCCCATGCTCCATCCACTACACCATGCTGCTACTCAGCACTTGGGCGAATAAAATACAATTGAATTCTATAGACTGTAAACTCAATGTGAGCATGGAATGGGTCTACCAACTCCGCTATATTGTACTCTCCCCCAAGCATTTAGTGCAGTGCTCTGCATACAGTAAGCACTCTACTGATAGGATTAAGTTGGTAGACACAATCCTTGCCTTCAAGGTGCTTACAATTTAGTCATTAAGGAAAAAAATAGGTAAGGGAAGCAATGGTTGTAGGTTCTAATCCCGTCTCTGCCACTTATCAGCTGTGTGACTTTGGGCAAGTCACTTAACTTCTCTGTGCCTAGGTTACTGCATCTGTAAAATGGGGATTACGACTGTGAGCCCCACGTGGGACAACATGATTACCTTGTATCTACCCCAGTGCTTAGAACAGTGCTTGGCACATTGTAAGCACTCAACAAATACCATCATTATTATTCAGTGCTTATAAAAGTGCTTTGCACATAGTAAGCACTTAATAAAAGCCATTTATTCATTCAATCATATTTGTCGAGCACTTACTGTGTGCAGAGCACCGTACTAAGTGCTTGGGAAGTACATGTTGGTGACTTAGAGAGATGGTCCCTGCCCAACAATGGGCTCACAGTCTAGAAGATTATTATTATTATTATTATTAAATACAACTATGTATGTAAGTGTTGTGGGTTGCTGGGAAGGAGGGATGGATTCCTAAGTGTTTAGAGGGTGGAACTAAATTCATGGTGAGGCTTGAGGGTGAGAGCTTAGTCAGGGAAGTCTTGAAGAAGATACAGTTTTAGTAGAGTTGTTTAATGGAGATGGTGGTGGTCCGTCAGATATGTAGAAGTAGGAAGGAGGGTGAGCCAGGGGTCAAAGGCAGATGCAAGCCAGAAAGTAATGAGGTGATAATCCCCGTAATAGAAGTCATGGTCCAGTGGATAGCGCACAGGGCTGGGAGTCAGAAGGACTTGAGCTCTAATATCCCTGCTCTGCCACTTGTCTGCTGTGTGAGCTTGGCTAAGTCCAGTCACTTCTCTGTGCCTCTACCACATCTGCAAGTCAATTTCTTTGTGCCTCAGTTTCCTCATCTGGGAAATGGGCATACACTACCTGTTCTCCCTCCTACATAGACTGTGAGCGAGCCTCACGTGAGACAGGAACTGTGTCCAACCCGATTAGCTTGTACCTACACCAGCACTTAGTACAATGCCTGACACACAGTATGTGCTTAACAAATACCATTTAAAAAAATGGCCAGATAACTAACTTGAACAAAAAGAACCAGTTATCAACAAATGGATACATAGCATTACGGTATTTGTTAAATGTTTACTATGTGTCACGTACTGTTTTAAACTTTGGATAGATACACGATAATCAATATGACAAGACTCTGCCCCACATGGAGCTCACCCATAGTCTATGTAGGAGGGAGAACAGGTATTGAATACCCACTGTACAGATGAAGAAACTGAGGCACAAAGAAATTAAGTGACTTGCCTAAAGACACGCAACAGACAAGTGGCAGAGTCAAGAGTAGAGCTCAAAGTCCTTGGAATCTCAGGCCCACGCTCTATCCACTGGGCCACCTTGATTCTCTTTTTTTAAATATGAATTCCATGATTTAATGCATGAACTGAAACCCCAATCTATGGCCTGCCAGAAACCCATGCTAACTGTAACAGTTTATTGTAGCGATGCTTAGTCCTCGCCCCAGTCCATGTCACCACTATCCATCTCACAGAATGACAGTTCTGTGATCGAAATTTCTTTGTACCTGAATTCCTCTCCTATAAAATGCACTGCAGGGAGGGAATAACTAAGGGTCCGGTAAGGAGATGAGGGTGCACTGCCTCATAGGAATATCAGCTCCCACCTTGTCTTACAGTAATACTTCCTGCCAGTCATTACCATTGGATATGTAGACGAGCTGATGGGTTCTAACCCATTCCTGATGACTGAACTTCCACAGCCTGGAATCCCCACCACATGATTATGTAAAAGTCTTGAGGACAACTCGGGAAAGAGAGAAGGGATTGATTCAGGGCCTGATCACTCTCTCATTTCCTCCTTTCAAGAGAGTCCTTCCCAAAATTGAAGAACAGAAGCCAAGAGTAGGATGCTTTCCAGAGTGTATGCTCCTCCCTGTGGGCTGCTAGGTCCCTATGGGTAGGGATCACAGTTACCAATGCTTTGGTAATATACTTTCCCAAGTGCTTAGTACAGCGTTCTGCACACAGTAGGGCAGTTAATAAATACCACGGATTCATTTATTGATTGATAAGTGAAGGTTGATGATGATGTTGAACCACTGAGTGAATCTCAAATGAAGGGTAGAGAGGCAGCATGGCCTGCTGGTTAGAGCACAGGCCTGGCAGTCAAAAAGGCCTGGATTCTAACCCCAGCTCTGCCATTTGTCTGCTGTGTGACCTTGGGCAAATCACTTCACTTCTCTGGGCCTCAGTTACCTCATCTGTAAAATGGGGGGTTAAAATTGTGAGCCCAAGTGTGACATGGACTATGTCCCACTTAGCTGGTTTGTATCTACCCCAGAATTCAGTACGGTGCCTGGCACAAAGGAAACACTTAAATACCATGTTACAAAAAGGAGTTTACAGTCCAGTGGGGCAGAAAGATAATAATGTCAGTTGCACTTGGGTCTGTGACTTTGGGAATTTAATATTTGCTCCAGCTTCAAACTCACAGCATTTATATTCATATCTTTAAATTACATATTTTAAAGTATTTATTTGTATGAATGTACACCTCTCCATCTGCAACATAAGCTCACTGTGGGCAGGGAATGTGTCTGCTAACTCCGGTGTGTTGTACTGTCCTAAGTGCTTAGTACAATGCTCTACACTTAGCACTCAATAAATACCGTTAATTGATTGATAAATGCTGTGAGTCTAGAGTGTAAGTTCTGGTTATTAATTGGGCTTACCCTGCATCATGAGGTGTCCGGTAAGAAATAAAGAAATGTTTCCTATGTGAGGATTTTTTGTGAGGCAGGTTATAAAGTGAAAAGCAAGCAGAGGGATGGAATGACATAATTTTAATTCCCTCATGGGGCAATCCTGTCAGTGCCCTCCACCCTCTAATCCTTCCCCATCTTCAGGGTCCTCAGTAAAGGGAGAGAGAACAGGGGTAACCAATACTCAAGCTCATGATGTGCTCTCTCCAACCCTACCTTTAGCAGAACCCACTAAGAATACTTGGGTTCTTATGCAGAAAGGAAAGAGTCACGGGAGCCCAGGGAATGACTGCTAAGGTAAATGATGTCACTCTAGACCCATGCCCCTGATTCCTCATATTCACCGGAGAGAAGTCTTCTTCAAAAGTCAAAAGGCATTTATATATTCCACACACCCTGCCCACATTCTTTCAGACACTCTGCCACCTTGGGTTTGACAGCACTGGGCCCTCTACATAAATGGCCTGGCAACCAGTGCAGTTGAACTGGTTGAACCATTGCTGTTCCTTCCAACTTGTGGAATTTCCTCCTTCAAATATTCGCAGTACTATGGTAGATACTCATCTCTCTGGAACGGTATGCATATGACCCTGCATAGGGTAAAAGAAGGAATACTCTAGATGAACCTCCAAGATCTTTCTAGCACTAGATTTTTCGAGGTAATAAGAACAACTCAGCGTTTTCACATATGTGATGGCAGATGTGACAAATAAATAAGCTCTTCCCAGGATGTAAATAAATCCCTGTGAAATGAGCAGTCACTTTCCCAAAACACTGAGGTTTCACTCAGTGTGCCAGGGGCATTTCTCTGAAAGAGGGAATGTAACAACAAAAAATGGGAGTCGTGCATTTGTACAGTCTGGCCCGTTGTCTCATTTGTCCTGGATTGTAGGCGTAGCATAACCTCTATTCTTTCCATGTAATGGGATGAGCCACCTGGGGGAGCAGAGAGACCAAGTGGCAGCCACAGATTCAGAACAAGACAACTAATAATGAAACACCCAGTCTCCCACAGTCCACTAGGCAATTTGCTTCCCAGGACAGGAAATGGAAGTCATATAACTGCTTTGTATGACTATTTCACTAGTGAAAAGTCAATCCACAAGACTATCATCCATGTAGTGTCATTATTCTCTTGTCTAGTAAATTAAAATTGGAGTGTGGCATCTTTATTTGGGCCCCAGAATGATAACAATAATAATGATGACAGTATTTGTTAAGCACTTACTATGTGTGAAGCACTGTTCTAAGTGCTGGGGGAGATACAAGGTGATCAGGTTGTCCCACGCGGGGCTCATAGTCTTAATCCCCATTTTACAGATGAGGTAACTGAGGCACAGAGAAGTTAAGTGGCTTGCCCAAGGTCACACGGCTGACAAGTGGCAGAGTGGGGATTCGAACCCATGACCTCTGACTCCCAAGCCCGTGCTCTTTCCACTGAGCCATGCTGCTTCTCTTGACATCCCTGTGTCAGTCTGGAGTAACACATTTCAACTGAGCCTGTCTATACGGGCGAATTCAGCTCCATGGGGAAGATGGGCCCACAACTTCAAGATCTGGACTCCCATCCCCACTCATCCCTAATCTCTCACAAATTTGAAGGCTTCCAGTCAGGGCAGAAAGGGTCCAAAATGGTGGCTCTCTGGCCTGTTACCATTTTAAAGCCTGTCTCCATTTCCCCTAAAAGTCCTGCCTCTTTTCCTCCTACACACTCAAAATGAACAGTTGTCATCTAGATCTGTTAAATGTCAGAAGATGGAAGGGGAAACTTAACATTTTTTATTCACTTGCACATAACATTTTAATTTCCATTCCCAAGAACACTTCATTACCCACAGTAAAGAGAGAGAACTACTTTATTTTAAATGGAATGTACCATATGAGCAGATAATGACTACTCTTCCTCTCTGTATCTCTAACTACCTTGCAATTAATACAAATAGTTCCAATACTGTTTTAAATGAGTTAGGTACAAAGATATATTGAAAGCACTTAACAGTTTACATGAAATATATTTTGAATGTCTAAAGTTGGGCCAAAACGTACAAACTATCTCTGAAATTAAAGCTCTCTCATATTAAGCAGTAGTTTGGGAAATAAATGATCAGATCTGAAAGAGAAGGCTAGAGACAATGAGCTTCCAGCTATTACAGAAATACCTTTGTCAAGAGTAGACTTTTCGACTGCATTAGGCTGTTTCCCATGGGAGTTTATCGCTTTTATGTCATTAACAGGAGAGTCTAATGGCCCTTTCATTCCAGTGATGATCTATCTAACCAGGAGATCCACTCCATCGACTTAGGGTGTTCTTGGAGCAGCATTTCTGTCATATTTCTTTTTAGCCTGCCTGCATTTGTTTCGTATTGACTCTAAGGACCTTCCAGGAGGGTGGCTCTATATTTCCTTAAAGGTTGTTTTATTTCTGGTAAATAAACTGGAACAATTACAACAGAGTTTCCTTCGTGAAGTCACCTTATTTCAATGATAAATTTAAGTGACTAATCGTTGGCATGGGAATTTTTTCAAGTTTTGTTTAGGGGCTGCAGGTATTTCTTAATATGCTGTATTGGTGTTTTTACTACCCTCCTTCAAGATCTGTATGCAGATCATGGAATTTTACAATTAACTCATAATGAAACAGCAGGACCCTACCGCACCAGATGAATTGCCTTATTATCTACTTAGTATAATTTTTCTGTATGTGATATTACATGTAATTCTAACAAATTCAACTCTTTAAAATTTCTTCTTAGTATTATGCCTATGCCTGTCCTTCCCTTGACTTTCCCATCACTGCAGGTGATGCCTAGACCACCACCATCCTCCCTGTCTCACAAGCCTGTAAACCTGGTGTTATCTACTCATCACTCTCCCTCAACTCACATATTCAATCTGTCACCAAATCCTGTCAAATCAATCTTCACAATATCCCTAGAATCCACCCTTTTTTCTCCATCCAAACTGCTACCATATTAATCCAAGGATTTATCCTATCCCGCCTTGATTAATATATCAGCCTCCTTACTGACCTCCCTGCCTCCTGTCTCTCCCTACTCCAGTCCATACTTCACTCTGCTGCTGAGATCATTTTTCTACAAAACTGTACAATCCATGTTTCCCCATTCCTCAAGAACCTCCTTACATTAGGCTTTAAAGCACTCAGTCACCTTGCCCCTCCTACCTTACCTCCCTGATTTCCTTCTACAATCCAGGCCACAAGCTTCACTCCTCTAATACCAAAAAATTTACTTTACCTCAATCTCATCTGACCACAGACTTCACTTTTATGTCCTGTCTCTGGCCTAGAATGTCATCCCTCTTCATTTCCGACAGACAGTCATTCTCCCCACATTCAAAGCCTTATTAAAAATATATCTCCTCCAAGAGGTCTTCCCTGGCTAAATCCTCAGTTCCTTATCTTCCACTCTGTTCTGTGTCCCCCTTGAACTTGGATTTTCTCCCTTTATTCATCCCTCCCTCAGCCCCACAGTATTTACATACATATCCATAATTGAATTAGTTATATTAATGCCTGTATCCCTCACTACACTGTAAGCTAGTTGTAGGCAGGGAATGTGCCTACCAACTCTGCGTATTGTACAATCCCAAGACCTTAGTACAGTGCTCTCCACACAGTAAATACTCAATAAAAATGATTGATTGATTAATTAATAAATATTTCTGAAATACTTCAAAGTTTATCACTGCTCTAAGCATGGTAAAACCTCACTAATCTGGGAACTGCCCAGTCTACTACATGAAAAGACTAAATCATAGAAATACCTTTTCATTCTATTTTACTAGAATACACTGTGTACACTGAATTCTGCCACCTACGCAGGACACTGGCCACTGATACACAGATAGCAAAAGGGCTTCTGCTTCCTTTTCCCAAATTTTATGCAATAATAATAATAATGGCATTTATTAAGTGCTTACTATGTACAAAGCACTGTTCTAAGAGCTGGGGAGGTTACAAGGTGATCAGGTTGTCCCACAGGGAGCTCACAGTCTTAATCCCCATTTTACAGATGAGGTAACTGAGGCACAGAGAAGTTAAGTGACTTGCCCAAAGTCACACAGCTGACAAGTGGCATAGTGGGGATTTGAACCCATGACCTCTGACTCCAAAGCCCGTGCCCTTTTCCACTGAGCCATACTGCTTCGCCAATGCACTCAGAAGGCATTGAATGGGTTCAGTGTGTCCCATTACTACGAGGTAGAAAAAATAATTTAGAAGGCTAGAATAGTCTTTGGACATAATGTGGTGATAATGGGGAATCAAGCTCCATACCAAATTGAAAGTCTATAAAGTTGCTGTGATGACCAAACACCTAAATGTTTGTGAGATTTATATATATATATATATATAAATATATATATATATCTAATATACATATACATATATACACACATACACATAAATTTACATATATACATATATGTAAATTTATATTGATGTCTGTCTCCCCTTCTAGACTGTAAGCTCACTATGTGCAGGGAACGTATCTGCTAATTCTGTCGCATTGCATTTGCCCAAGCACTTAGTACAGTGCTTTGCACATAGTAAGCATTCACTAAATACCGTTGATTGATGAGATTTTCATCTACTATGAAAGACTCATCCATTTTCTTGGGCATTTCCCCTATTGTCTCCTAGAGATCATGCTGAATATAAAGTGGCCAGACAAAGTTACCCATCACTGAGGCAGTAGTAGCAGCAGTAGTAGGATGAGGAGGAGGAAGAAAAGTAGCAACATTTATTGAGCACCCACCACTGCATTAGGCACTTGAAAAGTATAGAATGAATGTGACATGTTTCTTGCCCACAAAGAGCTTACACTCTAACAGGGGTGACAGATAAATACAAATATATATATGTATATATATATATACATTTATATATATACACACGCACACACACACACAATTAAAGTGGTCAAAATAAATAAAATGAGCAGACATATATATCATCCCCCTTCTACACTGTGAGCCCTTTGTGGGCAGGGATTGTCCCTATTTGTTGCTGAATTGTACTTTCTAAGCACTTAGTACAGTGCTCTGCACACAGTAAGCACTCAATCAATATGTCTGAATGAGTGAATGAATGAATAGGAGTCCTAAGGAGAATCTAAATAAATTCACAAGTGCTAGAATAAGCTGCAGGGTGATATGGCTCAGTTTGCCAGGAAATTATGCAAAATATGCATATTATAATTGGAAATAAAATTAAGTAAAACTAAAAAGAAATAGGGTTCTACACCAATTTAATGTAAGTTTCCAGCAGTCCTTAATTTAGCCTGTATCAGTTTCCAAAGTGAGAAGATTATACAAAATCTCAAATAGGGATAGGATGGCATCTCAATGGCTCAGGAAAGAATTACTTGTCAACACATTCAGAATTTGCCAGGAATGGTCAGAGTCAGCCTGAGGTTAAAATGCTGGAATAGGAGTGACTGACTCACATCCAGGATACAACCTCTGGTAATTCATACAGCAATTCTAAGTCACAACTTCCCCCTTGTAATGTGGGGAAAATGATACACGTCTCTCAGTTAATGCATGGGTCATTATGGAGTCATTAAATATCTAGAGAATTTCCTGAGCTTCTTGGACACTAGCTCTAAAATAAAATGTATTATTCATTTTGAGGCAGCCACAAAAATGTAGTTACCTACCCATTTACCTATGGGGCTTAGATTTTGTGGGAAGATAGTAATGGGAGATCCGACAGGATTCCCAGTACAAAAGAATGGAGGAAGTGGGAATAACTACTGATACCATGTCTCCTTTAGGTGTTAAAGCACCAAAAAAGGACTATGATGAAACAGGTAATGAGCAAATTAAATAAGAAAATAACAGGCTTATGCTGTAGCAATAGAGATTTGAGTTACACACCAAGAATCGTCTGCCTTGGAGGGACAAATGCCTGATCCCAGACGGTTTAGATGTGGCCCTGCCAGAAAGCTAGAATGGATTTGATAATCTTTTGAAGTTTTTCCCAGTGCTGGAATTCTAGAATTCAAGCACTGTACAAGATCTTGAGAGAGTACAAAACAACAGAGTTGTTAGTCACAATCCCCATCCACTGGGAGTTTACTGTTTACAAGGGGAGACAGCCATTAAACTAGATTATGGATAGCAGAATTAGTAGAGTATAAAAACATTTCCATAAATCATCTGGGACTGGGATGAGTATCAAAGGTTTTATTAGGAATTAGTAATATTAGGTATTGGGTAGCTTCCTCTGATTTCCTTTCTGCCCCTTAAATAGTTTTTTCAGTTATTACAATGAAAGTAACTACATGTATTCCTAAAGTTGCCCTGCCATTAGTGTTCCCAGCCATTGGGCAAATTTCCTGATTAGAGATTAAGCACCTTGTGGTCAGGGAATAAGTCTTCTGCATCTGTGGCACTTTCCTTAAGTGCTTAATTCAGGGTGTTGCACCCAATGGGTCCTCAAAGAAGCAGCATGGCTCAGTGGAAAGAGCATGGGCTTGGGAATCAGAAGACATGGGTTCTAATCCTGGCTCAGCCATGCATCTGTGTGACCTTGGGTCACTTAACTTGTCTGTGCCTCATTTACCTCACCTGTAAAATGGGAATTAAGACCGTGAGCCCCACATGGGACAACTTGATTACCTTGTATGTACCCCAGCACTTAGAACAGTGTTTGGCACATAGTAAGCACTTAACAAATACCACAATTATTATCATTATTACTTCTCCTATCACCTCAGTGCTCTGTTCAGTCAGTGTAGTGAACAAGAAGTGTTGGCCACATAACCTGTGACGTTACTGCCACATGTCTGACCATTCAGCAATCACAGAAACTTCATCCCCAGCACCGCAGGTTGGAGAAGCAGTGGGGCCTAGTGGGAAGACAACAGGAGAGCTGGGTTCTAATCTTTTGCTCTGCCACTTGTCTGCAGTGCAACCTTGGCCAAGACACAATTTCTCTGACTCAGTATCCACATTTGTTAAATGTAAATACCTGTTCTCCTCTCCCTTTTTAAGTGCTTAATAAATGTCATTATTATTATTAATTCATTCAATCATATTTATTGAGTGCTTACTGTGTGCAGAGCACGGTACTAAGCACTTGGGAATATCCCTTTCTCCTTCTTCCTCCTACCAGTAATTTATTTTAGCATCTTCCCCCAGCACACGATTATAAACTCCTTGAGGACATATAACCTCTATTGTAATAATAATAATAACAAGACAAGGCATTTGTTAAGTGCTTACTATATGTCAGGCACTGTACTAAGCACTGAGGTAGATACAAGCAAATTGGTTTGGACACAGTCCCTGTCCCATGTATAGTCTCAATCCCCATTTTACAGATGAGGTAGCTGAGGCCCAGAGAAGGAAAGTGACTTGCCCAGGGTCACCCAACAGATAAGTGGCAGAGCTGGAATTAGAACTATAACCTTTTGGCTCCCAGGCTCAGGCTCTATCACTACACCATGCTGCTTCTCCAAGCACTTAGTACGGTGCACTTTATTTCCTCAAGCACTTAGTACAATGCTCTGCATACAGTAGGTGCTCCATCAATGCTCCTGATTGATTGACTCCTTACCTGAGGCAAGGAAAATGATAAGGTCATAAATCAACCTGTTCATTCCTGAGGAAGAACCCGATCCACTAAAGCATCAGGTTTTATGGGGATGGGTCTATGGTCTGAGAGAGAAGTTTCAAAGAAATACTTGTCTTTCAGAGGGCTTTCCATTACGACAATATTTTCCACCCCTTTCCGGTACCCAATATAAGAAGGTGATTGAGTAATAAATTAATGCAAGCCTCCTTGGAACAAGATCTTTCCTTTCTAGATAAGTTATAGCATTCATTACTCTCCTCCTCATGAGGTCTGGCAAAATCAGTCAAGCCTGGTTATTCTCTGCTTATTAGGAAACTACTTGAACTCAAACTCCAGACTGCCACTGATTTCTTCAAGAATAAAATTTGTTTGAAAAGCATGTGAAAACTTCCCTCATACTTTTTCCCACTGTTACTGCCTGGAGATCCATAAAACAGGTTTCATCTATATTCGGTTTAAAAATTGCCTGGTCTATATTCGGTTTAAAAATTGCCTGGCAACAGAGGAATGTTAATAATTTGCATGTCTGGGGTGCACTCATAGAAGGATAGAGTTGAAGCAACTCTTGCTTTGATTGTTATCTTATAATGATTACAGTCAGAACCACAAAACAGAAAAGTTCAATCAGGAGCAAGAATAGAAAGACATTCCATAGATCGAGATGTTTCCAAGTAAAGCCTTTGCAGACTGGATCTTTGAGGGCCCATGTATTTTTCTCCCAGTGCTTAGTACAGCGTTCTGCATACAGTAAGCGATTACTAATAAAAAAATGGATCCAACCTTGCCTCACTGGCTACAGACAAGAAAAAAAAATGTGGTCTACCTCCCAAATCGTGGCCCAAACTTCCATTTTTAAGGGCTTTGGTAGCTTTTTTAAATGAACAACTTTCTTTGGTTGACCTATACCCACTTGGCTAAGTAGCAGCAGTAGCACACTAAGTCAGAAGGGAAATACACATTTACACGTTATTTCTTTGAGCCATTTGTATCTCCATTTGACCAAATCACTAGTCTCTTTCCCCTCTGAACATCTGTAAAAGGCATTTTCCTTCCATACCCCATGACCAAGGGCCAGGCAGGAAATGCTGATTCAAACTCAATCAGGAGAAAGAAGTCTGGGCTGGCAGGAGAGGCAAAGACACATCCTCCCAGCAGGGTAGGTGAAATGCAAAGTCAGTAAAGTTGGACAAAGAGACTTTCCAAGGTCTCTCCCTACATCATTACCAACAGTAAGTATTGAACACTCACTGTGGGCTGGATGATGTCGGGAATTAAAGGAAGAGCAAATCACTCTCCCTGTCCTTGTGAAATTTCCAGTCTGGGAGTGCTAGGATGCTTGCAGAGAATGGCAGTAGTGAGAAGCACTCTCCAAGAAACTGCAAGACTGTATTTATTCTTTATGTGTATGTCCTGCCCACTGGACCTTAAAATAAATATGCTTCTTATCTGTTCTAAGCTGCATCCGGCTGTTGTTACCTAGGAAAGGAAGCAAAGTGCTGAGAGCTATCTTCTCTGGTTAGAGTGATGTTATGACATATATATTCCCCAAGACGGAAGATTAAAAAAAGGTGGAGGGAATTAACTGTTGGATTGCTGGTCCCTGGGCCAATGAAGGAAATCAAGGAAATCTGGCCCTTTAAAGAATGGGAGTTAGGTTGCCTGTGGACATGAAAAAAGGTTTGGCAAAGCAGCACCTATACTCTGATTGGATTAAGTTTGAATTGATTTCACCAAGAATGTCAATACAACATCTGTGGAATTCTGATAGTCCATCAGAGTCTGGAGTCTCGAGTCTCAGAACATGGAAATCTTTCTAGTGAAAATCCTTGCCCTTTTCTCAATCAGTAATATATACTGAGTGCTTACTGTGTGCAGGGCTCTGGACTGAGCAGTTGGGAGAGTATAATACAGAGTTGATAGACATGTTCCTAGCCCACTATGAGCTTACAGTCTACAGTGGAGGGTACAATGCACTGATGGTATCTCTGGAATTGTAAGAGAATGCCTTTCTACAAGGCACCTTTGAAGCCTGAAGCATAGGATCCCGGGTAAACCAATGGATGCTAAAGAGTGTATATGAAAATCAATCAATCAATCAATCAATCAATCGTATTTATTGAGCGCTTACTATGTACAGAGCACTATACTAAGCGCTTGGGAAGTACAAGTTGGCAACACATAGAGACAGTCCCTACCCAACAGTGGGCTCACAGTCTAAAAGGGGGAGACAGAGAACAGAACCAAACATACCAACAAAATAAAATAAGTAGGATAGAAATGTACAAGATAAATAAATAAATAAATAGAGTAATAAATATGTACAACCATATATACATATATACAGGTGCTGTGGGGAAGGGAAGGAGGTAAGATGGGGGGATGGAGGGGGGACGAGGGGGAGAGGAAGGAAGGGGCTCAGTCTGGGAAGGCCTCCTGGAGGAGGTGAGCTCTCAGCAGGGCCTTGGGAGATTAGAGAAGTATAGAAAATCTGGGAACTCTCAGAGAAAAGCCAAGAATGGGGTGCATTTATTTCTAAACTCAGTATCATAATGCTTCTCTCCCTGGGGATATGAGGGCTGCTGTCACTATCACCAGCCGAGTAGGGGTGGTAGACACTTCTCTGTTGCGTGACCTTGAACAATCCCCTCATGTTTGGGAAATGTACAGGCTTGAGACAAGGGTTGGTGGCAGTAATAATAATGATAAAATTGTGGTATTTGTTAAGCACTTACTATGTGCCAGGCACTGTAGTAAGCACTGGGGTAGATAGAATAATAATAATAATAATGATAGCATTTATTAAGCACTAAGTATGTGCAAAGCACTGTTCTAAGCACTGGAGAGGTTACAAGTTGATCAGGATGTCTCACGTGGGGGGGGGGCTCACAGTCTTAATCCCCATTTTACAGATGAGGTAACAGGCACAGAGAAGTGACTTGCCCAAAGTCACACAGCTGACAATTGGCGGAGCAGGGATTTGAACCCATGACCTCTGACTCCCAAGCCTGTGCTGTTTCCACTTAGCCACGCTTTCAGGTTGAACACAGTCCCTGTCCCACATGGGGCTCACATATTTAATCCCTATCAGCACTTAGTACAGTGCCTGGCATATAGTTAAGCGCTTAACAAATACCATAATTATTATTTTACAGATGAGGGAACTGAGGCACAGAGAAGTGAAGAGACTTAATCAAGGCCATGGAGCAGACCAGTGGTGGAGGCAGGATTAGAACCCAGGTCCTTCTGACTTTCAGGTCTGTGCTCTATCCATTATGCCATGCTGGGGTTGCAGGGATCTGGTGTTTACTTCACAAGAATCCCCAATTATGGCCATCACGGAAAGGGAAGATAGATCTGAAGAGGTTTGGATGCAGTAGAGTCGAACAGGGATCCGCCATTCTTCAAGTGACTCCAGAGGTTATTTCGCCTGTAATTTAGTGCTGCAAATCCCCAGAAATGTCCAAGTACCGAACTGCCACAGCACAGCATTTTTTTTCTTAGGTATTCCATTTTCATTTATTTGACAACTAGTGTGGCCCCTGGGGTGTGTGGTCTAGTATTTTATTTGTAATGCTTGTCATTTTTGCAGTTCTTTACAAAACACACATATAGGTAACCAGGTGTTCTGGCTCCAGGGGATTTGACTGCCTTGAGTGGTCCGCTGAGCTAAATTCAAATAGTTGCAAAGCTAGAAGGGACCCACCTGAAATAGAGGGTTAGTCACACTGGCAGAGCATGAAATGCTATGGCAGAAGACTCCAGGGAGAGGGACAACATGGAAAGATAGCTCGGGCTAGGAGACAGCAGGACCAGTGTAAGTGACCGGGGAAGGAGGGGGCAATGACACCTGTGGGAAAGCTGCAACCACCGCAAAGGCTGAAGACCGGCACAGACGTAAGCCATCAGCAGAAGAACCACAGCTCCTTCCAAAGGGAGAAACCAGGGCTACCAAAAGAATAGCAGAGTGGCTAACATACTGCGCAGCATCATAGGGATGGCTAGGGAACTACAGTCAAAGCTCTATGGGCAATGTGGTCTAGTGGATAGAGCATGGGCCTGGGAGCGAGGAGGACTTGGATTCTAATCCCAGATCCACCACTTGTCTGCTGCGTGACCTTGGGCAAAGTCACTTAACTTCTCTGTGCCTCTGTTACCTCATCTCTAAAATGGGGATTAAGACTTTGAGCCCTATGTGGGACAGGGACTGTGTCCAACCCAATTAGCTTGTATTTACCCAAGTGCTTAGAGCAGTGCCTGGCAAACAAATACTTAACAAATACCACAATTATTATTATTATGAGGATGACTACTGAATCTGCCTCTCTAATCATGACCACTCTTCAGCTATTCGATTTCTCATTTTATAATATCAATAATATATTTGCTAAAACTTAATATGGACCGAGTATATTGAATAAACTGAGAGATACAAAATGAGATCAAACACAGCCCCTGTCCCACACGTGACACAATCAAAAATATAGGGAAAGCAGATATTTTATCCCCTTTTCAAATGAGGACACTGAGAAAGTCAGTGCCTTTCCCCAGATCACACAGAAGAGCAGTGGCAGGGCTGGGAAAAGAACTCAGGACTCCAAATTTCCGGTTCAATCAAACAATCCATTAACAGTATTTACTGAGCACTCATCATCATCATCATCAATCGTCTTTATTGAGCGCTTACTATGTGCAGAGCACTGTACTAAGTGCTTGGGAAGTACAAACTGGCAACATATAGAGACAGTCCCTACCCAACAGTGGGCTCACAGTCTAAAAGGGGGAGACAGAGAAGAAAACCAAACATACTAACAAAATAAAATAAATAGAATAGATATGTACAAATAAAGTAAATAAATAGAGTAATAAATATGTACAAAGTTTGCAACTTTGCAACTATTATTATTTACAAAATAAATATGTACATTCCATGCAGAACACTGTACTAAACACTTGAGAGAAACAATTGAACTAGTAGACACTATCCCTGACCTCAAGGAGCTTACATTCTAGCAGGGGAGACAGACAGTAAAATAAATTTCAGGTAGGGGCAGGAACTGAGAATGAAGGTATATATAGAAATGCTGTGGGGTGAGAGCATAAGTACTTAGAGTTAAGGGCCCAAATGCATAGCTGATGCTTTTAGTGGGGGTGGGCAAAGGCAGGAAATAAGGTGGGTAGATGAGAGGTTTGTCAAGGAAGGCTTCCTGGGGACATGATTTTAATAATAATAATAATGTTGGTATTTGTTAAGCTCTTACTATGTGCCAAGCACTGTTCTAAGTGCTGGGGTAGATACAAGGTCATCAGGTTGTTGCACCTGAGTAGGTTTGTATTACAGGAGTGAAATGTGTGAGATGAGTTGCAGGAGGTGAGGACTAGGGATTAATAAAGGTAAGAGCTGATCGAGTGCATTAAAGCAGATGGTGAGGCGTTTCTGCTTGATGAGGAGATGGATGGGCAACCACTGGAGATCTGTGAGGAGTGGAGAGACATGTCAAGAATGATGTTTTAGAAAAATAAGGGGAGCAGAGTGAAGTATGGGCTGGAGTGGTTGGAGGTGAGAGGTCAATGAGAGGGATATGACAAGTTCTTCGACCAGAGTGATAGCAGTTTGGATGGAGACAAAGGAGGGGATTCTGTAAAAGTGGGGAAGGTGGAATCAACAGGACTTGGTGACTGAGTGAATATATAAATTGAAAGAGAGATTAATCAGGATAAAGCTGAAGTGGCAGGCTTTTGAGAGAGAAAGAATGGTGGTGGTGTCACCAGTGTAATTTTATTTATATTATTAGTGTCTGTCTCACCCTCTAGACTGTAAGCTCATTGTGGGCAGGGAATGTGACTTTTATATTGTTATGCTGTACTCTCCGAAGAGCTTAGTACAGTGCTCTACAAACATTAAGGACTCAATAAGTACAAGTGACTGACTGAGTAATGGGAGAAGAGGAATTGGGTGGGAGGATGAAAAGTTAGGTTTTGATTTTTCCATGAACCCACACTGCATTTCCTCTTCCTTCCAAGCCACCTCATTTTTGATGATAATAATAATAATGGCATTTATTAAGTGCTTACTATGTGCAAAGCACTGTTTTAAGCGCTGGGGAGGTTACAAGGTGATCAGGTTGTCCCACGGGAGGCTCACAGTCTTCATCCCCATTTTACACATGAGGTAACTGAGGCACAGAGAAGTGAAGTGACTTGCCCAAAGTCACACAGCTGACAATTGGTGGAGCTGGGATTTGAACCCGTGACCTCTGACTCCAAAGCCCGTGCTCTTTCCATTGAGCCACGCTGCTTGTTCCCTAACAACTCAAACTCCATATCCTCAAAATGGAATGTCATGTCTTCTTTCCTAAATCTTGTCCTCCTCCTAACCTATCTCAGTTTGTAACACAACCATCCTCTTTGTTCAAAAAATATATAGCGCCCTGGCTTCATTTCTAAACTCTTTCAGTTCTCACATTCATTCAATCAACAGCTAAACCCTGCTGGTCTTCAATCGATCAATCAGTGGTATTTATTGAGAGGTACTATGTGCACAACACTGCTCTAAGTGCTTTGGAGAGTATAATAAAACAGAATTAGCAGACATGCTCCCTGCCTATAACAAGCTCTCCTCATTTCCTGGATCCACCCCTTTCTCTTCACCTGTTCCATTACCAAACTCCTATCATATCATACACTATAATAATTATGGTATTTGTTAAATGCTTACTATGTGCCATGAACTGTCCTAAGCTCTGGGGTACATACAAGGTAATCAGGTTGTCCCTTATGGGGCTCACACTCTCAATCCCTATTTTACAAATGAGGTAACTGAGGCACAGATAAGTGAAATGACTTGCCCAAGGTCACACAGCAGACAAGTGGCGGAGCCAGGATAAGAACCCATGTCCTCTGACTCCCGAGACCGTGCTCTATGGTACCAGCTTCTTACTGGTCTTTTTGCTCCCAGCCTCTCACCTCTTTAGTCTAAACATTGCTCAATACCCACCTCTCCCATCTTCAAAAACCTCCAACGACTACCAGTTTTCCTCTAGATACAGGAAAAAACTCCTCTTTACTGTAAGCTCCTTGTAGGCAGGAAATGTGTCTGTTGTATTGTATTCTCCCGAGTGCTTAGTACAGTGCCCTGCATGCAGTAAGCTTTCAATATGATCGATTGATTATCATTGGCTTCGTTCAATCATATTTATTAAGTGCTTACTGTGTGTGTGGAGAGCACTTTGCTAAGCACTTGGGAAAGAACAATACAACAATGAACAGTGACAATCCTTGCCCACAGTGTGTGCACAGTCTAGAGTGGGGGAGACAGACATCAATACAAATAAATAAAATTACAGTAATATATATAAGTGCTGTGGGGCTGGGAGTTGGGGGGAAGAGCAAAGGGAGCAAATTGGGGCAATGCAAAAAGGAGTGGGAGATGAGGAAATCTGGAGCTTCGTCTGGGAAGGCCTCTTGGAGATGTGACTTCTATAATGATGATGGCATTTGTTAAGCGCTTACTATGTGCAAAGCACTGTTCTAAGTGTGCAGACTGGGTTGTAGAAGAAGAGAAGTGAGGTGAGGTAGGAGGGGGCAAGGTGATGGAGTGCTTTAAAGCCAATAGTGAGGAGTTTTTGTTTGACACAGAAGTGGATAGACAACCACTGGAGATTTTTGAGGATATGGGGTGACATGTCCTGAATGTTTTTGTAGAAAGATATTGAAAGCAGCAGAGAGAAGTACTGACTGGAGTGGAGAGAAAGAGGAAGTTGGGAGGTCAGCAAGGAGGCTGATGCAGGAATCTAGGTGGGATAGTATGAATGATTGTATTAATTTGGTAGCAGTTTGGATGGAGAAGAAAGGGCAGATTTTAGAAGTGTTAAAAGCATCCAAGCTCCCTAACATCTCTTTTCATTTTACATATCACCTCTCAACATTTCTGATACTCTTCAGCTTGCTCTTATTTTGCTATCACATACTTATTTCATTTTCGCCCTCTCAACATCCCTTTGGGGTATGGAAAGGCAGGCATTATTAGTCCCATTTCACAGATGAGTAAACTGAGGAATAGAGAGGTTTACTGTCTTGCCCAATGTCACCAAGCAGGCCAGTGACAGAGCCAGAACTACACCTCCCAAACCCAGGTTCTTTCTAGTACAAGTTATTATCTGACATTCACTCTAGCAGCCTTTTACAAACTCATAGCTGTTCCATTCCTAAAGCTGGTGCTCCAGTGAGCATTTCCAGGAACAGAGTCACAGGTGAGATAGATCTGTGTTCTTTGTTTTTCTGCAGGTTGAGTGACAGCACAGAGGTTCCATATATGTATCCTTGCATGTAGATAGTGGCTCCTAGAATATCTGAACCCCCAAATCTGGGTGGATCTATTAGTGCAGATTATCCACAGGGATAGTTAAATAGGTTCTAACATCGTACAAGAAAAACGCAAGACAGCATTCAGGACACAAGAGACTGTATTAAAATCAGCAGTGGACAATTTCTTAAAATGGTGTGACTCACACAAACCCAAACGCACAAAACAACCTAAAGTGGTGAATCCACAATATCACTATATTGCTGTCCACTGAAATAAAAATGGACCCTTATCTGGAAAGGAAATCAAGCTGGATACAGAAGGTGGTGTCTGAGAGAGAAAGAGATGGGAAGGGCCTTTTTAGCAGCATAATTTACCCCCATTTTTCAAGAGCAAGGAGTGTGACAAATACAAAGATTCTGTTTTGGCTAGAAAATTCTAATTGGGGGATTTTTTATGGTATTTTTTAAGCACTAACTAGGTGCCAAGCACTGTACTAAGTTCTGGGGTAGATACAAGCTAGTCAACTTGGATTTGTAGAGTCCCAAAAATCTAGATATAGCAGTTATTTGTTGGCAAATCATTTGTGTGTGAAAACAATAAATATGCTAGAGGTTTCTAGTTCCACGTATTGTTGGGAGTTACTGTTATAAGAAACCTTATTTTTCCTTTTCATATTATTCTTTGAATAAAAAAGTACACCATAGCAGAATGAAATAGGCAAAGCAGCATTTTACTGTAAGATTGAGGAAATCACTAGCAAAAATAGGGACGTTTTTCATTGTTCCAAACTACTGGGTATAAATGACCTTACTGATTGTGTTTTGCTTTCCCCATCATTGTGCCCTGTTTTTATGACCTATGGAATAACAGCAACAAAAGATTTTCTTTGGACATTTAAAATCATTCTGCTATATAACTGAATCCTTACCATGGTTCTCTCGATGATACCAAACAATTACGTTTTAGATACATGGTTTTAGCAGTGTTGGTATGCATAGATTTGGTGTAATCTCTTCTGCATTAGTGTACAATTTATTTATCGGCTACTTTGCAAAAAGACCATGTTATTGCTCTCTGTAATTGTGCTAATCACGAATCACATCTTCTGAAATGTTATGTTTCCCATTTGTCATGATCATACTTACAGTGTATTGTCAGCTCAAAGTATAATCTAATATTGGCACCTTGCATATATTTACTGAAATGCAATTCAAGCTTTGTTCTGATTGCTGCCAAGTTCATCATAAGTGTAAATGAATTTTGTATCTTTGTTGCTCTGTATAGCATAAAGAGTGGCAAGGGCTAACCCTCAAAGGGATTCATAATCATTTGCAAACAGAACTTCAGTTGGATTGGATTTAATTCTAAGCACCCATCTTACTGTTGCTTGAAGCTTTTATTCCTCCCAACAGAACCCATGCTAGGTGAGTGTGTGGGAGAGGTAACCATTATTTACTGGGACGTTAGGAAAATGTTCTATAAAAGTTACTTTTACTCACACACAAATCATTGCTCAAATAATAATGATAATAATAATGCTGATGGTTAAGTATTTACTACAGGTCAAGCACCATGCTAAGCATTGGTTTAGAAAATCAAGTCCCACATGGGGCTCCCAGAGTAAGAGGAAGAATAGCAGGTAATGAATCCCCATTTTGTGGATGAGGGAACTGAGGAACAGAGAAGGTCATTGACTAATCGAAGATCACATGGCAGGAAAGTGGGTAGCCAGGATACAATTCAATACATTCCAATAACACGCTTTTTAACCAAACACAAAAGATAATCATCATCATCATCATCAATCGTATTTATTGAACGCTTAAGATAATGCCCTTATCTTTTAGTACCACCTTAGTATTGGTGGAAAAGAGGTTTGCATATTTATCATCACCAAGAATGGATGCAACAGTGCAGGAAGAAGAAAATGCTAGTTCTGTTTCTACTTCTAATGGTGGTTGGTTTTTAAGGACATTCCACTGGTGAAGTAAAACCAAGGCAGGCTCTCTCCGATGGCAGAATCAGAAAGGGACTCTCCTAATTTTGGTGTAGAACACAGAGAAAAATGAATTTTTGGTATTTGTTAAGCACTTACTAAGTTCCAGATACTGTACTGAGTGCTGGAGTAGATACAAGCTACTATCTGTTCTCCCTCTAGAGAGTAAGCTTATGGTGGGCAGGGAATGAGTCTGTTTATTGCTTTATTGTACTCTCCCAAGCTCTTAGTACAGCACTCTGCACACAGTAAGTGCTCAGTAAATATGACTGACTGACTGAGTTCATGTCCCACGTGGGGATCACAGTTGTAATCCCCACTTTACAGATGAGGTAACTGAGGCAGACAGAAGTTAAGCGACTTGCTCCAAGTCCCACAGCAGACATATCCCCCTTCTAGACTGTGAGCCTGTTGTTGGGTAGGGACCGTCTCTATATGTTGCCGACTTGTACTTCCCAAGCGCTTAGTACAGTGCTCTGCACACAGTAAGTGCTCAATAAATACGACAATGAATGAATGAACATATGGCAGAGCCAGGATTAGAATCTAGGTTCTTCTGAATCCCAGGCCCATTTTCTATCCCCTAGCTCACACAGCTCATTTATATATATGTTAGCATATTATCAAGCATATATCAAGCAAAAACTTGGTGTCATCCTCGACTCCGCTCTCTCATTCACCCCTCACATCCAAGCCGTCACCAAAACCTGTCGGTCTCAGCTCCGCCACATTGCCAAGATCCGCACTTTCCTCTCCATCCATACCGCTACCCTGCCCATTCAAGCTCTCATCCTATCCCGTCTGGACTACTGCATCAGCCTTTTCTCTGATCTCCCATCCTCGTGTCTCTCCCCACTTCAATCCATACTTCATGCTGCTGCCCGGATTATCTTTGTCCAGAAACGCTCTGGGCATATTACTCCCCTCCTCAAAAATCTCCAGTGGCTACCAATCAATCTGCGCATCAGGCAGAAACTCCTCACCCTGGGCTTCAAGGCTGTCCATCACCTCGCCCCCTCCTACCTCACCTCCCTTCTTTCCTTCTACAGCCCACCCCGCACCCTCCGCTCCTCTGCTGCTAATCTCCTCACCGTACCTCGTTCTCGCCTGTCCTGCCATCGACCCCCGGCCCACGTCATCCCCTGGGCCTGGAATGCCCTCCCTCTGCCCATCCACCAAGCTAGCTCTCTTCCTCCCTTCAAGGCCCTACTGAGAGCTCACCTCCTCCAGGAGGCCTTCCCAGACTGAGCCCCTTCCTTCCTCTCCCCCTCGTCCCCCTCTCCATCCCCGCGTCTTACCTCCTTCCTTTCCCCACAGCACCTGTATATACGTATATATGTTTGTACATATTTATTACTCTATTTATTTATTTATTTATTTATTTTACTTGTACATATCTATTCTATTTATTTTATTTTGTTAGTATGTTTGGTTTTGCCTCCCCCTTTTAGACTGTGAGTCCACTGTTGGGTAGGGACTGTCTCTATATGTTGCCAATTTGTGCTTCCCAAGCGCTTAGTACAGTGCTCTGCACACAGTAAGCGCTCAATAAATACGATTGATGATGATGCTGAAAAACTCCTCACTCTCAGTTTCAAAGCTCTCCAACACCTTGCCCCCTCCTACCTCACCTCCCTTCTCTTCTTCCCCAGCCCAGCCCACACCCTCCGCTCCTCTGCTGCCGCTAACCTCTTCACTGTGTCTCGTTCTCACCTGTGCCGCCATCGACCCCCGGCCCATGTCCTCCCCATGGCCTGGAATGCCCTCCCTACACATATCCGCCAAACTAGCTCTCTTCCTCCCTTCAAAGCCCTACTGAGAGATCACCTCCTCCAGGAGGCCTTCCCAGACTGAGCCCCCTTTTTCCTCTCCTCCTCCCCATTGCCCCCTGGCCCTACCTCCTTCCCCTCCCCACAGCACTTGCATATATTTGTACATATTTAGTATATTTTATTAATGTTTTGCATATAGCTATAATTCTATTTATTCTAACGGTTTTGACACCTGTCTACATGTTTTGTCTTGTTGTCTTTCTCCCCCTTCGAGACTGTGAGCCCGTTGTTGTTTAGGGACTGTCTCTATATGTTGCTCAATAAGCACTCAATAAATATGATTGAATGAATAAATCAACGAATATTAGAAAAGAGAAGCATGGCCTATAGAATAGAGCACGGGCCTGCAAGTCAGAAGATTAGGATTCCAATCCTGGCTCCATCAATTGTCTGCAGTGTGACCTTGGACAAGTCACTTCACTTCCCTATGCCTCAGTTACCTCATCTGTAAAATGGGAATTGTGACTGTGAGCCCCACTTGGGACAGGGGCTGTGTCCAACTTTATTTACTTGTAACCACTCCAGCACGTAGTACAGTGCCTGGGACATAGTAAGCGCTTAACAAAGACCATCATTATTATTAATATAGTGGAAAGAATACAGGGCTGGGAGCCAGTCGACTTGGGTTCTAATCCTGCTTGGCCACACGCCTGCTGTGTGACCTAGGGTAAGTCACGTTACTGCTCTCTGCCTCAGTTTCCTCAAATGCAAAATGGGCATTCAATAACTGTTCTTCCTCCTACTTAGACTGTGTGCCCCATGAGGGACAGGAAATGTATCTGTCCTGTTTAATATGTATCTGCCCCAGTACGTAGAACAGTGCTTGACACTGTATGTGCTTCACAAATACCATTAAAAAAGTGAGGGGTCCTTTGAAATGTAAACTTCAGGTAGATAATAAGTTTAAGAAGAAGATTCCAAACAGAGGCTACATCTACAAAAAGGACCATCTTTATGTACTTTAAGAATTAGTGGCAAATGTGCCCAAGGAGGCTGGCAATCACCAACGGTATTGTTCTTTCCAAACATGGAGGGCAGCTAAATATATCCGTGTTCAATATTTAGGCATCACTGCAGCTCTCTCAATCAAACAAATTGCATACTCTGTGGAAGGCCTATTTTGGAAACCTAGATTGATTTTCCCTTTCTGAATCTTGTTAAAAACAACTTCTCACCAACTGAAAGAACACTCCTAGCTCTTCTACATATTCAGCAAAATGAGGTGGTTGGGACGTTACACCATTTGAAGTGAGAGTGCTTCTCCTCTCTCCTGCACTTTGGGGAGGAAATAGTCAAGGGTGAAAGGATGGGGCAGAACAAATAAGCAGCCAGGGTATCTGCAAACTAGATAATCTACTGCTGGATAATAGAAAGCTGTCTATATAGAGGAAGCAGTGTTTCCTAGTGGCTAGAGGGTAGACCTGAAAGTCAGAAGCAACTGGGTTCTAATCTCGGCTCCACCACTTGTCTGCTGCCTGACCTCAGGAAATTCCCTTAACTTTTCTATGCTCAGTTACCTCATCTGTAAAATGGGGATTGAGATTGTGAGTCCATGTGGGACGGGACTGCATCCAACCTGATTAGCTTGTATTTGCCCCAGTGTTTAGAACAGTCCTTGGCACAGAGTAAGTGCTTAACAAATATCATAAAATGAGGTATATATATATGGAGAGAGAAAGAAAGAGAGAGAGAGAGAGGGAGGGAGGGAGTTACCCTTTGGATTCAAAGGTGTCTCCACTACTGGGGTGAGATTTTAGCCCACGTATGGGTACATGGGTGGCTGACAAGACTAATTTGTGATGGCCAATTCTTTGTCTCTGACCCCACAACCTTGAAGTCTGCCATGCTGTGACATTTGCTACACTTCAGGGCCTATGCGTTTTTCAAATTAACCTTCGAGTGTCATGTTCTTGCCTTAGTATTATGCCTGTTCTCAAATGATCACTCCATTCTGGACTGTGGCATATTAGGATGGCATCAGCTATGAACTTCCTCCAGTCCATTCGGGCTGTGCTTTGTCTATCTTCAAAACATTTTTTTCATGGTCTCCTTCCTTTTCACTTGAGCTGATTATCAATTATCAATTAGCAATTATCTGGATGCCCTGTGTTCTGTCCTCCGTTTTCTTCTCATGTCCTACCAAATGAAAGTGGGCTAAAGCAAGGAAGTCTCAGCTGCAGTGGACCGACTGCTTTCTAAGATCTTGATGTTTATGATTCTTACATGCCTTGTGATTTGGTCTGGGCTTTTTTTTAAGGTGTTTGTTAAGTGCTCACTATGTGCCAGGTACTGTACTAAGGTTCATAGAAGATGATGATGGAACAATCATGATGTGTATATGTAGGACAAGAACCCAGTTTTGTAGAAAATTGGATACTAACTACAACTGCTCTAGAGATGTTTAACTTGATCCGAAGTCTGATGCCCCAGTTTATTCTCACTGTTTCTTTCAATCTCTCCAAGTACACCCCAGCCTTTTGGTTTGGGTTTCAATATCTTTGTCCATATGGCACATATTTGGGAAAGGTCAGAACGGGAACCAGAATTCAATAGGCCTAGTTGACTTCCTGAACTTATTTGATGATAATGCTCTGTATTTGTAGAATGCTTTGACATCAACTATCTACCTACTACTAATTGCCAAAGGAATAGGATAATTTAATATCTGTCTCTCCCCATAGACTCTAAGCTCATTAGGTCAAGGAATGTGTTTACCAGTTCTATTGTATTGTACATTCCCAAGCACTTAGTATAGTGCTCTGGACACATCAAACACTCAATAAATAGCATGTATAGATTTACAGTATTTAACCCTCACAATATCCCTGTAAAATTGGTAGAACCAAAGATTACTGTTCTCATTTTACAGAGAAGGAAACTGAGGTGCAGACTGGTTAAGTGAGTTACCCAACATTACATAAACTAGGGGAGTGCCAGAGTTGGATCTAGAATCTAGGTGTCCTGACTCCCAGCCTCCTGCTTTTTTGACCAAACTACTATAATTGGGTAAATTGTATGTGTACACCAATAAGAAACCTTTGAATCCTGGAACACCGCAAGGACCATGCAACTCCTAATAACATGGCATAGGATCTCAGACATGTATACCAAGGAGGAAATGAAAAACTGTAGATTTAAGTCTAGATTACGTGCTCCTCAGAACCTGAACATTCAATTTTGTCCCAGGATTTAGTTCTCTTTGCTTTCCACCAATTCAAAATTGTTTCCACACCCATCCTCTTCGTTTTAGCAAAACAGCTGGGCTCATCTCTTGGTTTCTGGTTTTTGTTTTTTTCACTCTATAACAGGACTTTTTTTGTTTTCATGATTTCCACAGATCTCTAGTTCAAGGGAATAATGACCCAAAATTAATTTCTCTCTTTTCTGACCTTTTCTCACTGTGTGGGATTTCTTAGCCCCCACTTGATGCCTTCTATCTTCTCCTGGTAACATTTGCATCAGCAGGTCAAAGGCTCTCAGGCATGACAAAACCACAGAAGTCGTTTAAGACTCTTGTATAGCCAATACCAATGCACTGAAATTAACTGGTTAAGTTGAAAATACAGGTTCCAGAGATTCCTTATCTATACAGACATTTTTATAGGAAAACTTGAAATGCTTTTCATCAATCACAATACTAGAGAGCTGTCTAGTCTGAAAGGGCTACACAAACACAAAATATAGCATCCTTTAAAGGGTTTTATAGGTTTATCAGTTCTTCTCTCTTTCGTTTATATTTATACTTTCTACAGCATCACTTGCCTGGACACTAGATAACTGTCAACATACCCCTGTGAGGCAAATAAAAACATTTGGGGAAATATTGAGGTCCATAAACTTTCCAAAGTCATATAGATCCATTGACACATGCAGGGTTAGCAGAGAAGCAGCGTGGCTCAGTGGAAAGAGCACGGGCTTTGGAGTCAGAGGTCATGGGTTCAAATCCTGGCTCCGCCAATTGTCAGCTGTGTGACTTTGGGCAAGTCACTTAACTTCTCTGTGCCTCAGTTACCTCATCTGTAAAATGGGGATTGACTGTGAGCCCCCTGTGGGACAACCTGATCACCTTGTAACCTCCCCAGTTCTTAGAACAGTGCTTTGCACTGTAGTATTACTGTATTAATATTACTGTATTACTGTAGTAAGCGCTTAATAAATGCCATTATTATTATTATTATTATTATTATTATTATTATCATTATCTAAACCACTGAGGTACCCAGTGTCTCTCTTTGCCATATCTCTCCACATCACTATGGAAGAGGTGGGTGTGAGTGAATTGGGTTCAGTCTCGAACCAAGAGGGATGAGTGAGGAGCAATTCTTTCAAATGACAAGATTCACCTATGCATCTTGATGTTGAGCACTTTGAGACTAAAAATTCGATTTGTCATTCAATTAAATCTGAATTATTGAAAGTTTTCATCCCACTAAGTACTTGGCGTACTTTACAATTACCGGTGCCACCACCTGGGCTTCACTGGAGTCTGATGGATGACCGCCTCCTACAGTAGCTACTTTTTAGATATGGAGAATTGATTTCCAATGAAACAATGTCAGGCGGAAGAACTCTCCCTGTACATTTTCATCCAACACTGAGATGACAGACTCTGGTAAAGTCAAGTGAGATGCATGAGAAGCCAGTGATCTCTGCTCTATTGAACATGAGGGCCAGGATGGAAGAAGAAAGCCATAATGAGGTTGATTACATGTTCCACTTTAGCCATATGTTGCCGACTTGTACTTCCCAAGAGCTTCGTACCGTGCTCTGCACACAGTAAGCGTTCAATAAATATGACTGAATGAATGAACGGAAAGGACAGTGCCAGATTTTGTTCCAAGCTGCCTCTCTGGATTTTAAAGCCAAATCTCTCCTGTCACCATTAAGCAGCCTACATCTTGCAATGACTCCTGGCAGCCCTTTTTATGATATTTATTAAGCACTTACTATGTGTCAAGCACTGTTCTAAGAGCTAGGGTATGTGCAACATAATCAGGTGGGACAAAGTCCCTGTCCCACATAGGATTTTCATTAAATGCTTGGCCTTCCATATTTGGGGTGGAACAGCCTCAGGTTTTGTTCAGATGAGATCTCAGAGCAATTTACCATTCATAATTCAGGGGTTTCAGGTTGGGAAGAGGAGAAGGGCCTCAATCTCACATTCTCTTCCACATCTCTTTGAGGGAAGGGCTACTATCTTGGGATGAGGTCTTCATCCAAAGTGATATACCTTAGTTTGAGAGGTTCTCTAGACTGTAAGCTCACTGTGGGCAGGGAATGTGTCTGTTTATTGTTATATTGTACTTTTCCAAGCACTTAGTACAGTGCTCTAAACACGGTAAGCTCTCAATCAATACAACTGACTGACCCAATGTTATCCATAATTCAGATCATTCTAGGGTGATGCAGCATCTGTAGTGGGTATTATCATCACAAAGTCATATTTTCAGGCTTGACTCCCCAGTAAGAGCATAAATGTTTTTTAGGCAGGGAATTTGTCACTTCATTATTCAATAATTCCCAAGCATCTAGTACAGGACACCTTAAAAGATGGATACTCAATAAATGCTAATAATAATAATGATGATAATAATAATAATAATAATAATATTTGTTAAGTGCTTACTTTGTGCCAGACACCATACTACATGCTGGGGTAGATATAAGGCAATTGGGTTGGACACAGTCCCTATCCCACATAGGTCTCACAGTCCTAATCCCCATTTTCCAGTTGAGAAAACTGGGGGACAGAGAAGTGAAGTGACTTGTCCAGTCCAGGGTCACACAGCAGACAAGAGCAGCGTGGGTCAGTGGAAAGAGCATGAGCTTGGGAGACAGAGGTCATGGGTTCTAATTCTGACTCCGCCACTTGTCAGCTGTGTGACTTTGGGCAAGTCACTTCACTTCTCTGTGCCTCAGTTACCTCATCTGTAAAAATAGGGATTAAGACTGTGAGCCTCACTTGGGAGAACCTGATCATCTTGTGTCCGCCCCAGCGCTTAGAACAGTGCTTTGCACATAGTAAGAACTTAACAAATACCATCATTATAATTATTATTTATTCATTCATTTGTATTTATCGAGCACTTACTGTGTGCAAAGCACTGTACTAAGCACTTGGAAAGTACAATTCGGCAACAAGCTAATCAAGTTGGACACAGTCCATGCACCACACGGGCTCACAGTCTTAATCCCCATTTGACAGATGAGGGAACTGAGGCATAGACAAGCTTAGTGATTTGCCCAAGGTCACAGGGCAGACACATGGTAGAGCTGAGATTAGAGCCCAGGCCTCTGATTCCCAGGCCCATGCTCTTTCCACTACGCCATGCTGCTTCTGCCAAGATCAACTGATATACTACCTGGGTATTACACAATCAGTGCTTTGCAGGCATATTTCTTGCCTTATAAGACAGTGAATTTAGTGTTAACAACAAAAATAATAATAATATTGTTATATTTCTCAAGGCATTATTATGAACAAGCAGTGTTCTAAGCACTGAGGTATATTCAATAGCTTCAGGTCAGACAGTCCAATCTTAATCTTCAAGTGCTTAGTACAGTGCTCTGCACAAAGTGCTCAATTAATACGACTGAATGAATGAATGAATACAGGGAGCTCACAGTCTAAATAGGAAGGAGAACAGGTATTCATTCGTTCACATCTATTTATTGAGTGCTTACTGTGTGCAGAGCAATGTAGGGTTTGGGAGCCAGAGGTCATGGGTTTCAATTCTGGCTCTGACACTTGTCAGCTGTGTGACCTTAGGCAAGTCACTTCACTTCTCTGTGCCTGTGACCTCATCTGTAAAATGGGGATGAAAACTGTGAGCCCACATGGGACAAATGGATTACCTTGTATCTACCCCAGCGCTTAGAACAGTTCCTGGCACATAGTAAGCGCTGAACAAATACCAACATTATTACTATTATTATTATTATTGCTAAGTGCTGGGGAGAGAACAATATAACAAGACAGACAGGTATGGAATTCCATTTTATGGATGAGGAAACTGAAGTCCAGAGAAGTTAAATAACTTGTTCAAAGTCACTCAACAGATAAATGGCAGAGTTGGGATTAGAATCCAGGTCCTCAGACTCCTAGACCTGTGCTCTTTCATTCATTTAGTTGTATTTATTGAGCGCTTACTGTGTGCCGAGCACTGTACTAAGCACTTGACAGCTTGACCTGGAAGAGTGAACATGAGGGCTGGTAATCAGGAGAACCAGGTTCTAAACCCAGCTCTACTACACCCTGCTGTGTAACCCTGGATAAGCAACTTCACCTCTCTGTGCTCAAATATCCTAAAAAAAAAAAAATGGGGACACCATCCCAGCTCTGCTTATTGCTTAGTTTGACAGTGACCTATGGCAGCGTCAGGGTCCATCTGGATTCTCTTGTAACTACTCAATGAGTTTAGCATGGTGCTTGGCATATAATTGTAAGAAGCTAATAAATATCCTAATTAATTCAAAAATTAACGAATTAGGAGTATGTAAATTCAGTTTTATAGGGTAGCATATTTCTCAGACACAGGGAAGCAGAATGGCCTAAAGGAAAGATAACAGAACTGTGAATCAGCAGACCTGGGTTCCAATTCCAGTTCTCCCACTTGTCTGCAGAGTGCCTTGGACAAGTAGTTAATTACCTTCTCTTCACTTTCCTCATCTGTACAAATGGGGATTAAATATTTGTTCTCCTCCCATCTTAGACTGTGAACCCCATGTGGGGCAAGCATTGTATCTATCCCAGCATTTTAAGGCATTCAAATTATCTCTCTTCCACTTTCCTTGCTTCACTGATATCCTACTACAACGACCGGCACATTTCATTCCTCTAATACTAACCTACTCTCTGTATCTCATTCAACCCATCACCAACCCTTTGCCCACATCCTTGTGGCCTGAAAGGTCCTCACCCTTCCTATCCAACATTCCCAATCCTCGCTTCACCTTCAAAACCTTCCTAAAAGCACATCTCCAAGAGGTCGTCCCTGCTAAGCCCTAATTTCCCCAGCCTACCCTCCCCTTTCCTTTAATGAATCAATCAGTGGCATTTATTAAGCACTTACAATTTGCAGTACTTACTGTATTGGGAGACTACAATAAAATAACAGCTATACACTTGACTGTGTATCCTTTAAGCACTTGGATACCTACCCAGCCCTTCAGCATTCATGTATATATCATTATGCGCTACCAGTTCCTTCTATGTAATTCATTTTAATGCTGTCTCTCCCTGTAGACTGTAAGCTCCTTGTGGGCAGGGTTTATGTCAACCCACTCTATCGGATTGTACTTTCCCAAATGCTTAGTACAGGACTTTCACATAGTAAGTACTCAGTAAATACCACTGATTGATAGAACAGTGCCTGGCACACTGTGAGTGCTTAACAAAATTCCAAAATTATTATTATTGGAACATGATGAACATTTACATTGTTTAAGTTTTTGCTCAGACAGTACTACTGGGCTGCATTTGTACCTCCTTCAAAATATGGGAAACTTAGTCTCTTAACTGTTAAAGGCTGACATCATCTCATCATTATTGTTATTATTATTACTGAGGAAAGCTACAAAGTAAGGAATAAGGAAAAGGATCAGAAAGAAATAGCACTCTGGCTAGTTTTGGAGTGGCATTTATCAAACAAAGGACCTTTCATGTCACCTCCGCTGTTGGTGGAGAGGTGACATGACCTAAGTGTGTCATGTGTTGTTCTGCCACCATTGGCAAGTAATCTAAGCCCTCCTCCCTCTCCAGTTGGTAGAAGCATCAATAAGTGCCACGTTTAAATGAGATGTGCCAAGGTTAATGGCTGTCTGTGTCTGCTGACAGCCCCCTTTCTACATGCAATGCATAATGCACACTAAGCACTGCTCAGAGTGAGATAAAAAATAGCTTTGTTCCAAAGAGGTAGCTTCCTCATTTTGTCTCCAAGAACGGACAAACACGCTGGACTTGCACGTGGGCAAATCAGTTTTTCTTTTGGCCGTAGTTCCATCAATTCTCCCTCCTCAAATACGATAGGCTGCCAATATCAATATCTGCAGCAAAGAGAGATAATAGCTAAACATTTGTGGATTTTTTTTTGGTTTCTCCGAATCGCTCCCAACTTTCAAGGTCTTTTCCTATTTTGAAAACCTTTGTTTGAAAAGAGACTGGCCATACTTTCAGGCTTGCTGCCAACCACCTTTTCCTCTTTAGTTCTGCCAGAAAGGAAGCTCAGCAAAGAGTAGCAGCCTCTCTGGAGGACTGGCAACAGGATCAAGATACCTGACGGCCCTGGAGAAATGTCTGCTGCAAACTGGTCAGTGTTTGGGAAGTCCAAGAAAAGAACTCAAAAGAAAAATATTAGTAATAATAATAATAATTGGATTTGTTAAGTGCTTACTGTGTTCCCAGCACTGTTTTAAGTGCTGGAGTAGATGCAGGATAATCAGTTTGTCCTATGTGGGGCTCATAGTTTTAATCCCCTTTTTACAGACGAGGTAACTGAGGCACAGAGAAGTGAAGTGACTTTCCCAAGGCCACACAGCAGACAAGTGGCAGAGCAGGGATTAGAACCCAAGTCTTCTGACTCTCAAGGCCATGCTCTTTCCACTAGGCCATGCTGTTTAGGGAGCTAGTAAGAATCCCTAAACATTTACGGAACTAAGCTTTTTATTTCCCCTACCTGCCCTCCCTTCTGCATCAGATGCTTTCATAAATTCATTCAATCATATTTATTGAGCACTTACTGTGTGCAAAGCACTGTGCTAAGCACTTAGGAGAGTACAACAATCAACAGGCAAATTCCCTGCCCACAACGAGCTTGTCTGTGAATCCCTTAAGCTCTATGATACTCACCCCAGCCTAAAAATGCTTATGTTACAACATTATACTCCACTATTTCCCCTCTCCCTGATCAGTTGTAATGTCTGGCTTCCCTTGTCAGCTCCCTGTGGGCAGGGATCACATCTTCCAACTCTATTGTAGTGTACTTTCCCAAGTGTTTAGTACAGTGTTCGGCAAATGGTAACCACCCAGTGAATACCACTGATTAATTGATTGATAGGTGATGCTGGGGTGGGCATCAGCTCATTTCTGGAGGGAAAAATCCAAGTAGTGAAGGCAAAGAGGATCACGAAAAATAGCAGTGGTAAAACTTAGATTGAGTTTAGATTATCCCTATTATCTTCTAGACTGTGAGCCCGTTGTTGGGTAGGTACCGTCTCTATATGTTGCTGACTTATACTTCTCAAGCGCTTAGTACAGTGCTCTGCACACACAGTGCTCAATAAATATGATTGAAGTCCATCCCTGCTTTCCTATTTAACTACATTCATACAAATATGTTTGGGATTGAGCAGAGAGAGTTGTAAAATAGGTTAGTCTCTGAAAAGAGAAGGAATCTAAAAATCTAAAAAACCTGGAGCACAACAGCTTGGGAATTTTGTGGATAGGCCTGCCTCTGTCATGGATGAGATCCCTAGTGCTCGCAGTTTAGGCAGGTCCTTGAACAGTGCTTTGCACAACGAAAAGCAATGCTCAAGTTCTACCCAGTCATAAATGGGTCTGAGTAACCCCAGGCCACAATCCCTCCTTCCCACATCATTCCTGAGAGGAGGGTTGGTGGTGGGGTAGGAAAAGAAGATTTTGAGGATTTCCCTGGGCCACTTTTGTGTCAGTTAATGATTATTTTTAAATTGCAGCTTTGGTCATCTTCTATTTTTGTCCTCTAGAACAGGCCATGGGCCGTGTCCTCTGGCCTGGGTGAAGCTGGGGAGGTGGCCTGGCCAGGGGCCTCACCGGGATAGATCTAGGGTGGCCTAGTGAAAAGGTCATGTGTCTAGGGATCAGGAGACCTGGGTTTGAGTCCAGGCTCTGCCCTTGTCCTGATGTGTGACCTTCGGTAAGTCATTCTTTGACTTCCCTTTCTCCTTCAGCCCACATATTCAATTCATCACTAAATCCTGTTGGTCCCACCTTCACAGCATTGCTAAAATCCACACTTTCCTCTCTGTCCAAACTATCTTGTTAATACAATCACTCATCCTATCCCGCTTGGATTAGTGCATCAGCCTCCTTGCTGACCTCCCAGCCTCCACTCCAGTTCCTACTGCTCAGATCATTTTTCTACATAAACATTCAGGACATATCACACCACTCCCCACTGCCCATCCACCTCTGCATAATAATAATAATGATAATGGCATTTATTAAGCGCTTACTATGAGCAAAGCACTGTTCTAAGTGCTGGGAAGGTTACAAGGTGATCAAGTTGTCCCACGGGGGGCTCACAGTCTTAATCCCCCATTTTACAGATGAGGGAACTGAGGCACAGAGAAGTGAAGTGACTTGCCCAAAGTCACATAGCTGACAATTGGCAGGGCCGGGATTTGAACCCATGAGCTCTGACTCCAAAGCCCGGGCTCTTTCCACTGAGCCACACTGCTTGCATCAAACTCCTCACCACTGGATTTAAAGCACACCATTGCCTTGCCCACTCCTACCTCACCTCGCTATTTTCCTCCTATAACGCAGCCAGCACACGTTGCTCCTCTAATTGTAATCTTACAATTACAATTACAATCTGTAATTGTAATCTCAAAATTGTAATCACTGTGCCTCCATCTCGCCTGTCTCACCGCCAGCCCCTCGCCCATGTCATGCCTCTGGTCTGGAACTCTTTCCCACCTCAAATCTGACAGACAATTACTTTTCCCTCCTTTAAGGCCTTATTGAAGGCACCTCTCCTCCAAGAGGCCTTCCCTGACTAAGCTTCCCCTTTCCTCTTCTCCTACTTCCTTCTGCAATGCCCAAGACTTGTTCCCTTTGTTCTTCCCCTCTTCCAGCCCTACCGCACATCTGTAATTTATCTATATTAATGTCTCTCTCCACCCCTCTAGACTTTGTGGACAGGGAATGTGTCTGTTGTATTGTTCTCTCCCAAGCACTTAGTACGGTGCTCTACACACAGTAAGCGCTCAATACATACAATTGAATGAACTTACCCTCTCTTGGCCTCAGTTTTCTCATCTGTAAAATGGACCAAAAAGTTTGCGATCCCAGTGTGGGACAGGGACTGTGACCATTTTGATGGCCTTTTATCTACCCTAGTGCGTGGCACAAAGCACTTAATAAATGCCATAATTGTCAATATTATTTCATTCTACAAGCTACCCCTATTTGCTGAGTGATAGTGACGATGGCTGTCCATTGGATTGATTTTTCTCTCTCTATCCAAGGGGAGAAGATGAATCACACACCTGTAGAGAAGGTTCTCTAGGGTGACTGCTGCGTAGGCCCAGAGGCTGAAGGGACATAAACCTGACCTCTCTGGCAGGCTTTGCCATCTATCCCCATTTTTTATGGTATTTGTTAAGCACTTACTTTGTTCCAGGCCCTGTTCTGAGCACTGGGGTAGATACGAGGTAATCAGGGTGCACATAGTCCGCTGTTGGGTAGGGACTGTCTCTATATGTTGCCAACTTGTACTTCCCAAGCGCTTAATAAAGTGCTCTGCACACAGTAAAGCACTCAATAAATACAATTGAATGAATAAATGAATGACCCACATGGGCCTCAGGGTCATAATCCCCATTTTACAGATGAGTTAACTGAGGCACAGAGAAGTTTTGTGACCTATTTCCCCAAGGTCACAAAGCAGACAAGTGCTGGAGTCAGGACTAGAATCCAGGACATTCTGATTCCCAGACCCCTGCTCTATCCAGTAACACTGCTCCTCACCTAATGGGAAACAGGAGACAACTACTCATTGCATCAGGAAGTGGGAAGAAGCACTTGAGAAAAATGCCCAAGGAGCACCTACAAGAGGACTCAATAATAATAATAATACTGATAATAATATTTGTTAAGCACTTACTATGTGCCAAGCACTGTTCTAAGTGCTGGGGTAGATACAAGGTAATCAGGTTGTCCCACGTAGGGCTCACAGTCTTAATCCCCATTTTACATATGAGGGAACTGAGGCACAGAGAAGTTAAGTGGCTTGCCCAAGGTCACACAGCAGGCAAGGATTAGAACCCACGTCCTCTGACTCCCAAGGCCGTGCTCTATCCACCAAGCCATGCTGCTTCTCTGACATGCATCAGTCAACATGTCTGATGTAGTAAATTGGCCTGGACACCTCATTCAATAGTATTTGAGTGCTTATTGTGATCACTAACCACTAACCACTCGGGAGAGTACAATGTAACAATAAACGGACACTTTCCCAACCTACAATGATCTTACAGCCTAGGGGACCATAGAGAAGCAGTGTGGCTCAGTGGAAAGAGCATGGGCTTTGGAATCAGAGGTCATGGGTTCAAATCCCAACTCCACCAACTGTCAACTGTGTGACTTTGGTCAAGTCACTTAACTTCTCTGTGCCTCAGTTACCTCATCTGTAAAATAGGGATGAAGATTGTGAGTCCCCTGTGGGACAACCTGATTGCCTTGTAACCTCCCCAGAGCTTAGAAGAATGCTCTGCACTTAGTAAGCGCTTAATAAATGCCATTATAATTATTAAGAAAGACCTGTAAATGACCCACAACAGACTATGGGGCTAAGGAGACCATACCTGAGTTAAAAATGGGTTGAATAACCTAAGACTCCTCACTCATGATGTGCTCAGTAAACACTGCTGACATTCAGGTGAATATAGTGAGGAGAGACGAGTAGTTGACCAGAGAGGAGATTTGTGTTTGTGCTTTAAACCATTTTTAAACGCTAAGAAACGTCACTAATGAACCCATCTAATCCCCAGCTTCCCGATCAAGTCACTCCATTAGCCATCCTTAGTGTATATTGATTTATACATTCCACTTATTTATCATTTTTAGTTGGCTTTTTGTTGCTACCTACCAGTTGATGTGTGTCTTGCCTTTCATTCTCACTGCAGGTCCCCTCAGTTCTGCCATAATATGCGTTTCCACTATTTATTTTGGCTAAAATGTTAATAGAGGATTAGGGTATTGAGGAATGTTTAGCCAACATGGCAAGTCTACTGAGATACAGCACACACAGTTACAGAAGAATAATCTAATAATCTGCACCCGGCAGACACAGCAAGTAGTCCAACTTGACTCTTCCTTAATGCTGGATTTGACAAAAATAAATTCATATGTTACAGGGGAACATGAATCTTCCCCAGGGTATCATGTAAACTTCTTGGAAAAGGACTGTGTCTTCTACTGTTATTATATCAATCAATAGTATTTACTGAGTGCTTACTGTGTACAGAACACTGTACTTTAAGAAGCAGCATGGTTTAGTGGAAAGAGCCCAGGCTTGGGAGTCAGAGGACATGGGTTCTAATCCCAGCTCCACCACTTGTCTGCTGTGTGGCTTTGGGCAAGCCACTTAACTTCTCTGTGCCTCAGTTACCTCATCTGGAAAATGAGGATTAAGACTGTGAGCCCCACATGGGACAACCTAATTACCTTGTATCTGTCCCAGTGCTTAGAACAGTGCTTGGCACATAGTAAGCATTTAACAAATACCATCATTATTATTACTAAGTGCATGGGAGAGTACAATTCAACAGAATGGGTAACAATAATAATGATGGTATTTGTTAAGCTCTTACTATGTGCAAAGCACTGTTCTAAGCACTGGGGGGGATATATGGTGATCAGGTTGTCCCATGTGGGGCTCACAGTCTTAATCCCCATTTTTACAGATGAAGTAACTGAGGCACAGAGAAGTTAAGTGACTTGCCTGAAGTCACACAGCTGACAAGTGGTGGAGCAGGGATTAGAACCCATGACCTCTGACTCCCAAGGCCGGGTAGACACATCCCCTGCCCACAACCAGTTTACAATCTAGAGGGAATGCTCCCAAACACCTAGCTCAGGGCTCTGCACATAGTCGGCATTGTGGGCAGGGATTGTCTCTCTTTATTGCTGTATTGTACTTTCCAAGGGCTTAATTCAGTGATCTGTACACAGTCAGCACTCAATAAATACGATACAATACCAGCACTTATTACAGTACCTGACACACAGTAAGCACTTAACAAATAAAACAATTTATTATCATCAGTGAAGCAGCGTTGCTCAGTGGAAAGAGCCCAGGCTTGGGAGTCAGAGGTCGTGGGTTCTAATCCCAGCTCCATGGCTTGTCAGCTGTGTGACTTTGGGCAAGTCATTTAACTTCTTTGTGCCTCAGTTACCTCATCTGTAAAATGGGGATTAAGACTGTGAGCCACACATGGGACAACCTGATCACCTTGTAATCCCCCCAGCGCTTAGAACAGTGCTTCACACATAGTAAGCGCTTAACAAATACCATCATTATTATTATTATTATTGTTAGCCACTAGGCCACAATGCCTCTGTCAGGGAAGCACCTGTCTCTGCAGTTTGTGTTACTGACTCAATTTACTTGTATACTTAGTACAATGCCTGGCTCTTAACAAATACCACGCACTCCCTTGGTGACATCATTCGCTCCCACATCTTCAACTATCATCTCTACGCTGATGACACCCAGATCTACATCTCTGCCCTTGCTCTCTCCCCCTCTCTCCAGGCTCGCATCTCCTCCTGCCTTCAGGACATCTCCATCTGGATGTCTGCCCGCCACCTAAAGCTCAACATGTCGAAGACTGAACTCCTTGTCTTCCCTCCCAAACCTTGCCCTCTCCCTGACTTTCCCATCTCTGTTGACGGCACTATCATCCTTCCCGTCTCACAAGCCTGCAACCTTGGTGTCATCCTCGACTCCGCTCTCTCATTCACCCCTCACATCCAAGCCGTCAACAAAACCTGCCGGTCTCAGCTCCGCAACATTGCCAAGATCCGCCCTTTCCTCTCCATCCCGCTACCCTGCTCATTCAAGCTCTCATCCTATCCCGTCTGGACTACTGCATCAGCCTTCTCTCAGATCTCCCATCCTCATGTCTCTCTCCACTTCAATCCATACTTCATGCTGCTGCCCGGATTATCTTTGTCCAGAAACGCTCTGGGCATATTACTCCCCTCCTCAAAAATCTCCATTGGCTACCAATCAATCTGCGCATCAGGCAGAAACTCCTCACCCTGGTCTTCAAGGCTCTCCATCACCTCGCCCCCTCCTACCTCACCTCCCTTCTCTCCTTCTATAGCCCAGCCCGCACCCTCCGCTCCTCTGCTGCTAATCTCCTCACCGTACCTCGTTCTCGCCTGTCCCGCCATCGACCCCCGGCCCACGTCATCCCCCAGGCCTGGAATGCCCTTCCTCAGCCCATCCGCCAAGCTAGCTCTCTTCCTCCCTTCAAGGCCCTACTGAGAGTTCACCTCCTCCAGGAGGCCTTCCCAGACTGAGCCCCTTCCCTCCTCTCCCCCTCATCCCCCTCTCCATCCCCCTCATCTTACCTCCTTCCCTTCCCCACAGCACCTGTATATATGTATTTATGTTTGTACATATTTATTACTATATTTATTTATTTTAGTTGTACATATCTATTCTATTTATTTTATTTTGTTAGTATGTTTGGTTTTGTTCTGTGTCTCCCCCTTTTAGACTGTGAGTCCACTGTTGGGCAGGGACTGTCTCTATATGTTGCCAATTTGTACTTCCCAAGCGCTTAGTACAGTGCTCTGCACACAGTAAGCACTCAATAAATACGATTGATGATGATTGATGAAATACCGCAGTTATTATTATTATTATTATTCCCCCACCCCAACCTCACAGAACTTAGGTAGATATCTTTAAATTATATGCTATAAATTATTTACTCATATTAATGTCGGCCTCCCCCTCTAGACTGTAAGCTCCTCATGGCAGGGAACATGTCTGCTAATTCTGTTGCACTGTGGTCTCCCAAGTGCTTAGAACAATGCTTTGCACAATGCCTTTAATAAACACCATTAATTGATGTCCCACATGGGGCTCAAAGTCCTAATCCCCATTTAAAGATGAGGTAACTGAGACACACAGAAGTTAAGTGACTTTTCCAAGATCATGCAGCACACAAGGGGAAGAGTCAGGATTAGAACCCATGTCCTTCAGACTCCCAGGCCCTAGCCGAATACAGTAGGCCACGCTGCTTCTCATAGCTTGTCACTGAGATTCCTTGTTCCGTTAAGGTCACTAAATAATAATAATAATAATAATAATAATGGCATTCATTAAGCACTTACTATGTGCAAAGCACTGTTCCAAGCGCTGGGGAGGTTACAAGGTAATCAAGTTGTCCCACGGAGGGCTCACAGTCTTATTCCCCATTTTACAGATGAGGTAACAGAGGCCCAGAGAAGTGAAGTGACTTGCCCAAAATCACACAGCTGACAAGTGGAGGAGCCGGGATTTGAACCCCTGACCTCTGACTCCAAAGCCCATGCTGTTTCCACTGAGCCACCTGATCAGATTTCTTTGTTCTGCAGACTACTGACACTGAGGTACACTCACAGTTTGGATTTCGCTTTCAGGTTTTAGGTGGAAATTGCTAGGAAATACTGGGACAAGTAAAAGTCTCGCCATTCAGAAGGCCCAGTCCTAGAGGGTGACTTGTTTTTCCTATCACAACAATCACATACCTGTTGACATTACAAAAGCAAAGAGGGAAAAAGAAACATTTCAAGGACATGGTAAACTGAAGCCTCAGACAAGGTTGCGTCCCACCCTGGAACTGGGAATCAATTGCCAAGGACACACCTGCATGGCACACAACCATTAAGAAAGAATAGTAATAAAAACTGTTACATTTGTTAAGCACTTACTATAAGTTCAACAGTGTACTAAGTGCTGGGACAGATACAAGAAAAGTTGGACACACCTCCTTCCCCAATGGGGTTCCCAGTCTAAGGAGGAGGGAGAACAGGTATTGAATCCTGATTTTATTGTTATTATTATTAGAGCATGATAATAATAATAAATAAGCACTTAGTACAGTGCTTTGCACACAGTAAGTGCTTAATAAATATGAGTGATTGAATGAATGAATATAATTATTATTATATTATTATTATAGTTAAGTAATAATAATAATGGTATTTGTTAAGAGCTTTCTATGTGCTAAGCACTGTTCTAAGCGCTGGAGGGGGACATAAGGTAATCAGGTTGTCCCACGTGGGGCTCACAGTCTTAATCCCCATTTTACAGATGAGGTAACTCAGGCACAGAGAAGTGAAGTGACTTGCCCAAAGGCAAACAGCTGACAAGTGGCAGAAGTGGGATTAGAACCCACAGCCTCTGACTCCCAAGCCCGGGCTCTTTCCACTGAGCCACGCTGCTTCCCTTAAGTGACTTGTACAAGATCACACAGCAGGGAGGTGGCAGAGCTGGGATTTGAACTCAGGTTCTATGAGTCCCAGGCCCATGCTCTTTCCACTGGATCATGCTCCTTCTCTCTAAGCAAAGAGAACGGGAGACAAGGAGACAGAGTGAAAACAGTGCCTAGTACTGCAAACAACTAACTTGACTGCACAAAACGAAACGGCTTTTTGTAGGCATAATATGACTGAGACGATGAGTACCACAATGCCCTTTAAGTGTCACACAAGCACACAACTCCCAGGTGAATTTCACAGTCAGCTGTGTCTGAATAGAAAGGACACACTTTTTTTATTTTTTTTTGCTGTATTTGTTAAGCTCTTACTATGCATCAAGCACTGTACTAAGCGTTGTGGTGTATACAAATTAATTAGGTTGGACACAGCCTCTGTCCTGCATGGGACTCACAGTCTAAGTAGGAGTGAGAAGAACAGGAGAACTGAGATACAGAGAAGTTAAGTGACTTGCAGTTGGCAGAGCTGGGATTAGAACCCAGGTCCTTAGCTCCCAGGCATGTGTTCTTTATACTAGATCTTGCTGTTTCTCCACTAAGTAAAGAGGGATGATATCACCTGTAGAAGAGCCAATTGCATGGGAGGAATTGGCTAGAGACTCAGGAATTACAGTAGTTAATAAAAATCTCTCAGAAAGTAAGTGTCCTATGCTGCATTGCTTCAGGAATGGAAATAAGTTTAACATTTTGGTCTAGCAGAGTCCAAGGAAGAACTTGGGTTCTTCAAGGGTCAGTTCTTGGTCCCCTTCTGTTCCCTATCTATACTCACTCCCTTGGTGAACTCATTCGCTCCCATGGCTTCAACTATCATCTCTACGCTGATGACACCCAAATCTATACCTCCACCCCTATTCTCTCTCCCTCCCTCCAGGCTCGTATCTCCTCCTGCCTTCAGGACATCTCCAGCTGGATGTCTGCCTGCCATCTAAAATGCAACATGTCCAAGACTGAGCTCCTTATCTTTCCTCCCATACCCTGCCCTCTCCCTGACTTTCCCATCACTGTAGATGGCACTATCATCCTTCCTGTCTCACAAGCCCACAACCTTGGTGTCATACTTAACTCCGCTCTCTCATTCACACCACACATCCAATCCATCACCAAAACCTGCCAGTCTCACCTCCACGACATTGCCAAAATCCACCCTTTCCTCTTCACAAACTGCTACCTTGCTGTTCAATCTCTCCTCCTATCCCGACTGGATTACTGCATCAGCCTCCTTTCTGATCTCCCATACTCCTGTCTCTCTCTGCTTCAGTCTATACTTAACTATGCTACTCGGATTATCTTTGTACAGAAACGCTATGGGCATGTCACTCCCATCCTCAAAAATCTCCAGTGGTTGCCTGTCAACCTTCGAATCAAGCAAAAACTCCTCACTCTCGGCCTCAAGGCTCTCCATTACCTCATCCTCTCCTACCTCACCCCCCTTCTCTCCTTCTACACTCTGCTCCTCTGCTGCTAACCTCCTTACTGTGCCTCATTCTCGCCTGTCCCACCGTGGACCCCTGGCCCACATCCTTCCTCTGGCCCAGAACGCCCTCTGTCCTCACATCCACCATACTAGCTCTCTTCCTCCCTTCAAAGCCCTATGGAGAGCTCACCTCCTCCAGGAGGCCTTCCCAGACTGAGCCCCCCTTTTCCCTCTCCTCCTCCCCTCTGCATCACCCCCCTCCCTCCTTCTGCCCTACCCCTTTCCCCTCCCCACAGCACTTATACATATTTGGACATATTTATTACTCTATTTTATTTGTACATATTTACTATATTTTATTAAGGACATGTATATAGCTATAATTCTATTTATTCTGATGGTATTGACACCTGTCTACTTGTTTTGTTGTCTGTCTCCCCCTTCTAGACTGTGAGCCCGTTGTTGGATAGGGACCGTCTCTATATGTTGCCGATTTGTACTTCCCAAGTGCTTAGTACAGTGCTCTGCACACAGTAAGTGCTCAATAAATATGATTGAATGAACGAATGAATGAACTTATGTCTAGTGGGGACCAGAGATGACCTGCTCAGGGATGTGCAGGAGTTTTGGAGGGTTTGGAACCACAGAATTATAACTAGGATAACTGCAGGAACACGGATAGCAGGTTTACCACAGAATTTGGAATCAGATTCCACTGTACAATTACCGCTCTTGCTGAAAACCCCATCCCAAGTAAATACTGGTTATGTGATCATGATATAAGGAAGTGTTTATGCAGTAGTGTGTGTGGTTAACCTGCTAATTAGAAGAGAGAGACTTCCTGCCCCTAAGAGGTGCTTGGGTGTTTGAAAACACTTCCCAGTTGCAGTTTCATGACCTGTAAGGTGCCGGACTAGTTTATCTGAACCCCAGATGCTGCCCATGTCTTTTGGGGAAACTTAACCTAAAGGATTTCGATCGGTGGCAAGATTCTACTGAGATACTATTGGGGACTCCAGTTGGACATCCACAAATGACCCTCAATCAGTCAATAATATTTACTGAACATTCAGCATGGTCTAGTAGATAGTGTGTAGTCCTGGGAGTCAGAAAAACCTGGGCTCTAATCCCTAATCTGTCACTTGTCTGCTGTGTGACCTAAGGCAAGTCACTTAACCTTCATACTTCAGTTCCCTCATCTGTAAAATGGGGATTAATACTGAGCCCTATGTGGGACAGGGACTGTGCCCAACTTGATCATCTAAGTGCTTGATCAGCACTTAGAACAGTGCCTGGCACATAGCGCTTACCAAATACCACAATTATCTCTAGACTGTAAACTTCTTGTATACAGGGAATGTGTCTGTTTTGTACTGCTTTGTTCTGTTTTGCACTGTGTACTGCTTTGAAATGTTTGACAAAGATCATTGTGTTCACATTTTGGAGACAATAAAATGAACCTTCTCTTATCCTTATAAAATTTTTCTTTTAGTTTGTAATCTTCTGGTGTGCAGAGAACATGTCTACTAACTGCTGTATTATACTTCCCCAGGTACAGTATTTGGCACACAGTAAGCACTCAATGGATACCACTGATTAACTGATGGATTGATTGCTTCTAGTTTTCACTGAGGGATATATCCAAAGCACTTTTGCTTTAGAGGTAGGAAAAGAAGGGGGTCAATACCTTAAATTTAAATAACATTTTAATTTAAGATAATTCTAAGTACTTCACATTTATCATTTTATCTCATTTATGGTGAGGCAGAGAACAGGCATCATTTATTCATGAAATTCTGACAATAAGCTATTGATACATGAGGCTATCTGCCAGGATTTTGCAGATGCAAATGAAAACAAATTGTTTGAATAGGTGGTGAGCGTAGATATAACGACTGTGGATGCATAGGATATGCACTTGTGTTATTGATAGGCATGCAAATGTGAGTTCATATAGATTAAGAAAAGTCTATCCTCACTCCACTTTAGGTAGACATCTGTTTAGTTTTACAGGTCCTGAACCAGAAATTTTTATGGGTCTTATTTATTACTAACATTGATTAAAAACCTATTCTGTGCAGACCATTTTACAACTGCTTGGCAGTGATTCAAAGCAGCTACACAATAAAATCAGTCCCTGCCTACTGCTAATCTAGGAGGGGGCTATGGACAAGAGAAGACAGTCACCAACACAATTCCTCTAGACTGTAATCTTCTTGTGGGCAGGGAACACGTCCATCAAACCTGTTACACGGTACTCTCCCGAGAATTGATTGCTGAATTAAACACATGTCCTGTCCCCTGATCCCTACTTGAAAAACTGCCACATTTAGAAGTTATTAAAGGTATCTACTTCCCCTTTGCTCTATTCTATCCAGAAGCAGGATTCATTCAATTGCATTTATTGAGCCCTTACTGTATGCAGAGCACTGTATGTGGGTGATGGGAAGCAGAAAGTGCTGAGAGGAAGCTGGGGCCTGAGGATCTCAGTAATAAAATAATAATAATAATAATGCCACTTTTTAAGCTCTTACTATGTTCAGGAGCAGGATGTGGGTGATGGGAAGCAGAAAGTGCTGAGAGGAAGCTGGGGCCTGAGTATCTCAGTAATAAAATAATAATAATAATAATGCCACTTTTTAAGCTCTTACTATGTCCAAGCACTGTTCTAAAGTACTGGGGTAGATACAAGTTACTCAGGTTAGACACAGTCTCTGTCTCACATGGGGCTCATAATCTTAATCCCCATTTTACAGATGAGTAACTGAGGCCCAGAGAAGTGACTTGTCCAAGGTCACACAACAGACATGTGGCAGAGCCAGGATTAGAACCCAGGTCCTTCTGACTCCCAGCCACGCTGCTTCTTAGTACCCTTAGTGTAAGTCTCACAGATGGCCAAGAGTTACAATTTAACATGGCCATGTAAATAGGTGTTAGCCTCATGCCACTCTCTGGCACTAAGCTAACCATAGAGCCCCAGGCACCTGTGACTGTAATTTTTCTATCAAGTAAAAGCTGTTCCTGAACAATCACAGTCCTTAAAAAGTTGCCCATGGTGCCTGAGAGCTTCTTCCCAACAACATCTTTTCTAAGTCCAACCTCCCCCCACATCCTGTCCCTGCCTTCTCTCTTCCCAGCCAAGGCACACACCCCTCTAATGGGATGGACAGAAGTCAACAAGAAGAAGCACGGCAAGCTCTGTACTGTCCATGAAGAAATGGTCTCCTGTGACCTAGCAATTTCGACCAAGGGAAAGTCAGCCAAGGCCCCCCAACATCCCCAATTCCCAAGGGAGGCAACAGATAAGCTGCCACAAATAGAAAGGAGAAACATAACCTTGTGAGGGGTGAGGAGGGAGGTAGATCAGAATGCTGTGCCATTTTACACACAACAATAGAGGAGAAGACAACAGAAGAGAACTCTCTAAGGACAGGAGGCAAGTACAGGTGCAGTGTGGAATAATGATTTGACTTAAGAGTAAAAGAGGCAGCAAAAGAAGCAAAATAGAGGAGCAGGTAAATTAACAAGTTCCCTGGAGAGTGGGACAGATATCTGTCATGCTTAAATTATTGTTATCATTAATACTGTTGTTGTTATGGTATTTGTTTTGTGGTATCTGTTAAGTGCTTACTATGTGTCATGCACTGTACTAAGCGCTGGGGAAGATACAAGTTTATCAGGTTGGACAGACTCCCACCTGGATCCGGACCCCACCTACTCCAACACAAACCAATGGATTCTGGGTAATAATAATAATTAATAATTATGGTATCTGCTAAGCGCTATGTGCCAGACATTGTACTAAGCACAGGGGTGGGTAAAAGAAAATGGGGTTGGACACAGTCCCTGTCCCCTGTGGGGCTCACAGTTTCAATCCCCATTTTCCAGATGAGGGAACTAAAGCCCAGAGAAATGAAGAAACTTGCCCAAGGTCACACAACAGAGAAGTGCTTAGTACAGTGCCTTGCATATAATAAGTGCTTAACAAATACCATAATTATTTACTGTATGTCAAGGACTGTTCTAAGCGCTGGGGTAGATACAAGTTAATCGGGTTAGACACAGTCCCTGTCCCACATACGGGGCTCATAGTCTAAGTAGCAGGGAGAAAAGGCATTAATCTCTCAATTTGCTAATGAGGAAACTGAGGCACAGAGCAGTTAAATGATTTGCCCAAGGTCACAGAGTAGGTAGAGCTGGAATTAGAACTCAGATCCTCTGGCTTCCAGGCCTGCGCCTTTTCCAGCAGGCCACACAGATCCTCTAAATGCCTAAATGCCTTTGAGTGTTTATGGAGAGGTAGGGAGCACAGGAAACAGAACCTTAGAGGAAGGGGAAAATGTAAAGCTTGGAAACGTGAAGCTGCAGGATGAAGATAAAGCCCTGGAAAAACTGACACCGCACTAAACTCTGTGGTCATTCCCCCTCTGAAGAACGACTCTGAAAGCAGGATTGCAATTCTGGCTATTTTGAATTTATCTTACAACCAGCGGTTTCCAGTTTGCAGTTTCTCCATTTATTTTCACGGTACACTGCTGCATTTCTCATTCTGTCACATTTTCCCTTTCCCGCATCTTCTCTGCTCATCAGAGGATGACATTGTAGTATATCCTTCCTTACTAGAAAAGGTGATCCAGAGCCATGGAGACTCCATAAGGTAAACCTCATCCATGTCCTCAGGATCATTTCCATAAAATAGGCCAGCATGACCCTGAAGTCAAAGCTTGTTCAAAACAGTTGATTTGCACGAGTCTGGAGCCCTGCCTGACTCACGTAAGAAAAGCTCCCTTTTTCTGTAATTCATAAGAAGGTTTTCATACGGAGGAAGAATGTACTTTGAAGTCAAAGCTTCACTCTAGCATTCTGCCACACATTATTAGTCATCAGAGATCTGGCATGCTTTGAGCAGTTGACTGCATGGTTTTCTGGAAAAAGTAATAAAGTTTCCGAAGGCAAAATTCAACTGCTTGAGGTGCATGCAAGTAATTCTATCCCTATTAAGGGTCTAGGTAATTCTAACTCTCTGTATGATTCCAAAAAAATGCTGCGGTAAGGCGATTAGAATCTATGGGCAGTGACTCCATTACCAGAACGTGGGGCCTTGCTGGTGGCGGGAAAGCAATTTCTTTTAAGGCAGGATATGACTCAGAAATGCTGGACCATGTGTATCACCTATATTTCATGATCCATTAGAGGTAAACAGCACTTGTTAACCTGTAAAATCTCAAACTTTTGAGTGCCTGGATCAATTGATCAATTGCATTTCTGAATGAAGGCATTTATTGAGTGCTTACTGTGTACAGAGAACTGTACTAAGCGCTTAGGAGAGTACAATATAACAGAATTGGGAAACCTGTTCCCTGTCCACTGCAGTCTAGAGAACGACTGTTTTCTTAAACTCCCAGCTCCTCTTTTGAAATCACAGCTACCCAGAATAGTTGTGACTGTCTCCTTGATTTGTGAAAACATTGAAGGCTTTATCAATAAAGTCTGAGTCTCCATCATCAACATAATCAATGTTATTTACTGAGTACAACACACTGTACAATATACAGTAGGTAAAGTACAACAGAGAAAAACAAAGTGTTCCTTGTCCACAAGAAGTGCACAACCTAATGAGGTTCCACATCTGAATTTGCTAGGTATTAATAGTACTAGCAAATAGCATTAATTCAATCATTCATTCAATCATATTTATTGAGCGATGACTGTGTGCAAAGCACTGTACTAAGAGCTTGGGAGGTTACAATAGAACAATAAACGGACATGTTCCCTACCCATAATGAGCTTACAGTCTAGAGAGGGAGACAAACACTAAAATAAATAAATTACAGATATGTACATAAATGCTGTAGGGCTGGGAGGAGGGAAGGAATAAAGGGAGCAAGTCAAAGTGATGCAGAAGGGAGTGGGAGAAGAGGAAAGGAGGGTTTAATCAGGCAAGGCCTCTTGGAAGAGATGTACCTTCAATAAGGCTTTGAAGGCAGGAAGAATTACTGTCTATCGGATATGAGGAGGGTGTGCATTCCAGGCCAGAGGCAGGACACAGATGAGAGGGTGGCGGCATGATAGACAAGATCGAGCTACAGTGGGAAGGTTAGCATTAGATGAGCAAAGTGGCTGGATTACAGTAGGAGAGAAGTGAGGTGAGGTAAGGGGGGCAAGGTGATTAAGTGATTTAAATTGTGCATAATTTGTTAATAGGAGAACTCAGAAAGTCTTCCTATACCATCAGGTCTGTCAAAATTCAGTCCATGCTTCATGGCAAGAGCTGTTTCAGGAAAGATTTCCCCAACTGGTTTCTAATCTTCCACTTTATATCTCCCAACTGTTAGTTCAGCGTTTCCACACCATTTAAGCACTTAACTACCCACAGCTCCTGTTGCATTTGTGTGCATATCTTTATACCCAATTACTTCCTCCTGTATGTTGATGTATTTTAGCTTCTGACTCTCCTGCTTGATGGCAGGAGATTATGTCTAGTTCAATCATTCATTCATTCAATCAATCAATCGTATTTATTGAGCGCTTACTGTGTGCAGAGCACTGTACTAAGTGCTTGGGAAGTACAAGTCGGCAACATATAGAGACAGTCCCTACCCAACAACAGGCTCACAGTCTAGAAGGGGGAGACAGACAATCTATTGTACTCTCCCAAGGACTAGGGTGTGCTCAATCAGTACTATCCTCCAACCCTTTTGCCACATCCTCCCCCTGGCCCGGAACAACGAGGCCCCCTCCATGTATGCGAGACCACCACTCTCCCTGCCTTTAAAGCCTTACTGGGAATAACTCTTGAAACAGGAACAACTTCTCCAAGAGTTCTTCCCCAATTAAGTCCTCTTTCCCCAGCTCACTCTCCCTTCTGCGTCGTCTATGCACTTGGATCTCCCCAACCTACCTCTCCCCCTCCTCCCTGCCTTACCTCCTTCCCCTCCCCACAGCACCTGTATATATGTATATATGTTTGTACGTATTTATTACTCTATTTTATTTGTACATATTTATTCTATTTATTTTATTTTGTTAATATGTTTTGTTGTCTGTCTCCCCTTTCTAGACTGTGAGCCCGCTGTTGGGTAGGGACAGTCTCTATATGTTGCCAACTTGTACCTCCCAAGAGCTTAGTACAGTGCTCTGCACACAGTAAGCGCTCAATAAATATGATTGAATGAATGGATCTGTGACCTTTGGACATTTGATATTCACCTCACCCCAATCCCACAGAAGTTACGTTCATATATTTACACTACATATTATAAATTACTTATTTATTCATATTAATGTCTGCCTCCCCCTCTAGACTGTAAACTCAAAATGGGCAGGGAATGTGTCTGCTAATTCTGTTGTGTTTATCCCCCAAGAACTTAGTACAAGCCTCTGGACATCATAATCCCTCAAAAAATACCAGTGATTGATTGATGGTTGGATTGATTGATAGAGAAGGAAACTTCAGAGAGGAGACAGGAACAGGTCTTTAAATGGTAACCCCACGGCTTCCACTAGGACTAACATTATCAATCTACCCCTTTGAGTTAGCTGCTCTTCCTTAAAAGGAAAAGAAAGGCTAGGACCAGGAAAGAAAGAGAATAGAGAAAATAAATAGCTTGGAAAAATGGTCCTTAATTGGACCAGATCATGAATATTTCCCTATTTTAATGAGCAGATGCAATGTTTTCCCTCTACATTTCCTTAACCTTTGTTTCAGGCTCAAGTCTTCATGCAGCTGATCCCTTGAGTCAGTACATTAAAAACTATGCAGTGAATATCCAAATTGCCACCAACAGCCATGTAAACGATTTATCATGAATTCTGATTAAATGCTGCTATAGAAATGCTAGATATTTTGCTTGGATGGGATTTGGAATTTGCAGGTGGGGGATGATATTTGAAAAAATCTCTTCCCACAGTGACAACTGCCCAAGGTCACGCTAATGCTTCAACCTTTTCCCCACCCCACGTCACAGGCTGTTCTAATGAATGCTTCTTAGTAGGTAAGGGAAGAGATCACACAGTACGGGTATGTTAGACACTTGGCATAAACAGTTACTAAATTCATAATAATCACAAGGAACACTAAATGGTTTCATAATCATAGTCCACTGACAAAATTACAGAAAATTGTAGGCTGCCTTTTTTTCCCGAAAATTCCAATAATTAAAACTGAGATTAGAATAGGCCAGACAAACTATTTTCTTTGCGGGTGAGCAGCTCTCAGATTGGGAGTCTCCTAGTTAGATCCATATTCCATTCCCCTCCCTTGGCTATCAAATCTAGGGGCCAGTCTGGAGTGGGACTCTTTGAAGCCAGAGAGCAGGGTAGAGGTTAAGCAAGGTGGTGAAAGGAGAAAGGAAAATAATTCTCAGGAGAGTGGTCGGATCCTGTTCTCTTCCCTCTCTCTCGGATTTGCTTCTTTTGGGTTTTTTTTTTTAAAGAAACTCCATCTTTCATTCATTCATTCAATTGTATTTATTGAGTGCTGACTGCATGCAGAGCACTGTCTAAGTGATTACATTCTTCTCCTGATCTTTGATGTACCATTACCCAAGGCCAGGCTAGAACAGGAGAGATAGTATCAACTCTATATCACCTCTTATTAAAGATTTGCTTAGATTTGAGATTCTCTAGACCGTAAGCTCCTCATTGGCATGGAACATGTCTACAAACTCTGTTATATTATACCTTCCAAAGTGCTTAGCACAGTGTTTCTTACACAGTAGGTGCTCAACACATACAACTGATTTTAGAGAATGCGAACAGGAGATACTTAATAAATATGATTGATTGATTTGAGAGAAGACGGAGAAGGTGATTGCAAACAATTCCCATGAGCGACTTCTCTTCTCCCCTGTTTTTGTGAATATTTAATTCATCCAACCCAACACCACACTAATGTTTGGACATGTGGGACTGGTTTTGTTTGTAATTGTTCCCTGGAGCCCTTGAAGCTCAGACTCTAGGCAATTCAGGGTGACATCAGAGTGGGTTAAATGAGGCAGCCCTGGTGCCTACCAACTCTGTTACAGTGTTCTCCCATAAACATTTAGAACAGTGTTCTACATGCAATAAGCACTCAGTAAATATGATTGATTAGTGAACTACCTGCCTGCTTGCCCTAGAAATGCCATGGTGGTGCCTGCTGTTGGAGGATAGGCAAGGTAGTTAGTGGAGAGAAGAGGAGGAATGCCTGCCTTCTCTGTGGGAGGAATTGGAAGGAGATACAGAATATGATGTTTGGAACAGATATATTAATGCTGCCATAACAGTTCATCCCAGCCTGTCTCAGTGCCTATTTCACCCCTATTTCCTGACAAGGGGATCCATCCAAAGGGAAGCAGGGTGGCCTAGTGAATAGAGCACAGGCTTGGAAGTCAAAGGAACTAGGTTCTAAAGCCGGTTCTGCCAAATGCTTACTGCATGATTTTGGGGAAGTCACAACTTCTCTGTGCCTGTTTCCTCAGATGAAAAATGGGGATTAAATCCCTCCTGCTTAGACTGCAAGCCCCATGAGGGACAGTAACTGTGTCCAAGCTAATTACTGGATACCTATCTCAGGCTTAAAACAACATTTGGTACTTAGTAAGTGCTAAACAGATACCATAAAATTGACCAGACTTCCAATAAATCTTTCAGCAGTTATCATTTCCTCTATATGCATTCTCATTTTTAGCATAAATAGGCCCTTTTCAAAGGTTTAATACTATTCTGCCTGCCCTTTCCATTCTTTCAGGCTGAATTTTTAGTAAGCCTCATCTGTGGTGAAGTACTGAATGAATTTGCTGCTGGCAGATGTTTGTAATCTTCTTAGCTCAGCAATCGAGAAGTCGTGGGAGAAGGACTTAGCTGAGGTGTGGCTTCCCCTCTCTGTAGTTTATTTTAATGTCTGACTCCCCCACTAATCGATCGGTCAATCATATTTATTGAGCACTTACTGTGTGCAGAGTACTGTACTATGTGCTTGGAAGACAACAATGTAACAGACACATTCCCTGACCGCAACAAGCTTAAAGTGGAGATACAGACTGTAAGCTCCTTGTAGGTAGGGATCATGAATCCCACTCTGTTAAATTGTACTTTTAGTGTAGTGCTCTGCATATAATAAATGCTCAATGTCATTGGCTGATTGATTGACAGGGTGACACTGGTTGAATGAGGAAGGCCCACTTCAAACTTGGTAGACTGAATAATAATAATGGCATTTGTTAAGTGCTATGTGCAAAGCACTGTTCTAATCACTGGGGAGGATACAAGGCAATCAGGTTGTCCCACATGGGGCTCACAGTCTTAATCCCCATTTTACTGATGAGGTGACTGAGGCACAGAGAATTTAAATGACTTGTCCAAAGTCACACAGTTGACAAGTGGTGGAGCCGGGATTACAACCCACGACCTCTGACTCCAAATCCTGTGCTCTTTTTAGTCATTTATTCATTCAATTGTATTTACTGAGCACTTACTGTGTGCAGAGCACTGTACCAAACACTTGGAAGAGGACAATATAACAAGAAACAGACACATTCCCTGCCCACAGGGAGCTTACAGTCTAGAGGGGGAGACAGGCATTACTATAAATAAATGTTACAGCTATGTATATAAATGCTGTGGGGCTGGGAGAAGGCACGAATAAAGTCCAAGTGATGCAGAAGAGAGTGGGAAAAGAGGAAGGGAGGGCTTAGTCAGGGAAGGCCTCTTGCAGGAGATGTGCCTTCAATAAGGCACATCTTCCCTCAGCTGTAAAATGGGGATTAAGACTGTGAGCCCTATGTGGGGCAACCTGATTATCTTGTACTCTCCCCAGCACTTAGAACAGTGCTTTGCACATAGTAAGCGCTTAACAAATGCCATCATTATTATGTAGCAGTGTATGGGCAATCACTGGAGGTTCTTAAGGAGTGTGGAAACAAACTGAATCTTTTTTTTTTTTAGAAAAAATGATCCAGGAAGCAGAGTGACATGTGGACTAGGGGACAGGAGGCAGGGAAGTCAGCAAGGAGACTGATGCAGTAATCAAGGCAGGATAGATAGGATAAATGCCTGGATTAACATGGTAGTAGTTTGGATAGAGAGGAAAAGGCAGATTTTAGCCATGTGGTGAAGCTAAGAGCTGATGTGATTTGGTGACATATGTGGGTTGGATGAATGATGAATGAATGATGAGTTTGGGATACTGCCAAGGTGACAGGCTACTGAGACAAGGAGGATAGGGGTGCTGTCTACAGTGATGGGAAAGTCATGGGAAAACAGAGTTTGGGTGGGAAGATAAGAAGCTCTGTTTTAGACAGGGCAAGTTTGAGGTGTACATGTAGTTTGAGGTAGCAGTAATAGGAGTATCTACTGAGCTCTCAGTGGGTGCAGTGAATTGTATTGACCACTCAGGAAATACAAAAAAAAGGAGTGACATGTTCCTTGCCCTCAAGGAGCTTACACTGCACTAGACAAGACAGATTATCTCAATGGTCCAAACCACTGTAATCCTGAGGGCTTGTTTCAACCCACTGTAGCAGGAAGCAAAGCGAACTAGAGTTTAAAATATTCTGATTGGTCTCCAGCACTGCTAGTCCGGTCCATGAGAAGCTTCTCAATCATCTTAAAACTCCCCAAAGGTCAATGGATCATAACCCCCTGCCTAAACATCATAATATTTGTGGTCAACTAGAAATCCGCAAAACAAAAATCTTACAGGTTTGGACTATCAATTATGGCAATTAATAGGTTAATTTTTTTCCTTGTGTTAACTATTAGGTTTAAATACAGTTATAATAATAAGCTTGAGGTTCCAACATTTCTTCCCTTTAAATAAAGCATGAGAAGATCATTATGCCAACTTTTCCCATTGAAAAAAAATCAATCTTTCTTTGGACAAGAATGCTTAAGATTTCTATGCCATGAGTGGTTTGTTCTTTATGTGTTGGGGGAGGCTTCATTTTAGAAACATGAGCTTCTGGAAAGTAACTAGTTGCTGGATGAGGACAGTAAACCCACAAGTCATTTTTACACTTTAGAATTATGCTGAAAAATGTATGATTGTTACCTTAAGGACATTAGCAATAGAACAAATGAATTCTTTATGAGCAGCTCTGTTTAAAGGAATACACAACGAAAGGATTTACTTGTAACTGGTGTGGTTGATTGCTTCATAAGAAAGACTTACCTTCCCCCTCGCAACCTCTTCAGAAGATTCACAATGTTCCATCTGCCAGAAAGCACTTATGGGGAAAGAAAACACTGTCTATCGTCACCAATAAAAAACTGCATCCAATCTAATAAACGCAAACTGTAAAAACTGGTTTGGTTCATTCTATCTAAGTGTCTGTTGTAAGCATCTAGCCTCATCTGGTGATCCCTGCAATTTGTCATATGCATCATTAGAGCCCATGGAGGGACACATCTCTTCTTTTCTTTTCCTGCTTCTCCTCTATCTTCCAATCCCAGCTTGCTGACAAATGCTAGGGGAAGCGTGACTGGAAGTGTTACTGCCTCCTGAGTCCTATGTTCAAAAGGAAAAAAGGAGAAGACATTTGTATGTCCCCTCACCTCATTTCACTGACAGGGACTCCAAACAATAATAAAAATGGTATTTGTTAAGCGCTTATTTTATGTACAGCACTGTACTAAGCACACGGTGTAGTGGAGCATGGGCCTGGGAATCAGAAAATCATGGGTTCTAATCTCAGATCCACCACTTGTCTGCTATGTGACCTTGGGCAAGTCATTTTCCTTCTCTGTGCCTCAGTTACCTCACCCGTAAATTGGGGATTGAGACTGTGAGCTCCGAGTGGGACAGGTACTGTGTCCAAACCAATTTGGTTGTATCCACCCCAGCGCTTAGTACAATGTCTGGCACATAGCAAGTGCTTAACAAATACCATAATTATTATTATTATTCTAAGCATTAGGGTAGATACAAATTAACTGGGTTGGATACCGCCCCTGTTCCACATGGGGCTCACAGTGTCAACAGAAGGTAGAACAAGTATTATGTACCTATTTTACAGATGAGGAATTGAGGCACAGAGAAAGATAACAATAATGATGACAATTGTGGTATTTGTTAAGTGCTTATTATGTACCAGGTGCCGTACTAAGTGCTGGGATAGATTCAAGCAAATCGGGTTGGACGTAGTCCCTGTCCCACATGGGACACAAAGTCTACATAGGAGGGTGAACAAGAGAACTGAGGGACAGAGACATTAAGTGACTTGTCCAAGGTCACACAGCTGGTAAATGGCAGAGCCAGGATAATAACCTATGTCCTCTGACCAACTCCAGCCCCGTGCTCTTTCCACTAGGTCACACTGCTTCTCATCATTCTCACGAATGACAACTTACAAGTCTCCATCCCAATCACAACTAGACTTTGTTGCTGGAGGGCCAATGCTTTTCAAGAGGGCTAGCTATTATTTTATTTGCCAGCACTCTTGCTTTCATTTATTGTTCCTGTGAGGAGCTAAGGGACTGTGGCTATTTCCAGGTGCTGCCACATTCTTCTAGTCTCAACAAAATACTTTAAATAAGACAATCCAGGATCAGGAAATAAGTAGCCAATGATCACATTATCAGAATCGAAGGAACATAACCGAGCTAAAGACATCATAATTTTCTCATCTAATTCACTCATCTATAATTGGAGCTGGGGGGATTTGGGTTCAAGGAACAATGACTAGCATTATCTAAACATCTTCCAATTTCTTCTAAATGATTACTGAACCTTTGGTAACAAATGATGGGACAGAAAAAATGCGCAAGAATGGTGAACGCATTGTATTATTGATTTTGTAAAGTACTTAACCTTTTACTCTGCTCCAATCTTCCCTTCAGAAACTTCGGTGAGCTTAACCTCCACAGCTGAGCCTGTTTTTGGACTTTGCTAACCAAGTAATTATTAGACACTATAATCAGTGGAAGGTCTCCTCCCTTGAGACTCTGTGAGAAAATGTCCCTACTCAGAACACTCATAGGAAAGGGGACCCCCTTAATCAATCAATCAATCAATCGTATTTATTGAGCGCTTACTATGTGCAGAACACTGTACTAAGCGCTTGGGAAGTACAAATTGGCAACAAATAGAGACAGTCCCTACCCAACAGTGGGCTCACAGTCTAAAAGGGAGACACAGAGAACAAAACCAAACATACTAACAAAATAAAATAAATAGGATAGATATGTACAAAAATAAATAAATAAATAAATAAATAAATAAATAAATAAATAGAGTAATAAATATGTACAAACATATACACATATATACAGGTGCTGTGGGGAAGGGAAGGAGGTAAGATGGGGGGATGGAGGGGGGACGAGGGGGAGAGGAAGGAAGGGGCTCAGTGTGGGAAGGCCTCCTGGAGGAGGTGAGCTCTCAGCAGGGCCTTGAAGGGAGGAAGAGAGCTAGCTTGGCGGATGGGCAGAGGGAGGGCATTCCAGGCCCGGGGGATGACGTGGGCCGGGGGTCGATGGCGGGCCCTTAAGATTTAAGTACTTCCCAATGCACTCACCCAAAGTACTTATGCCCATATCCGTAAATTCAGTGGTTTCCCCTAGCCATAACTTTCCTTAGTGTCTGTCTCCTCAACTAGATTGTAAACTCCTTGAATGCACGAACTATGTCTACTAACTGCACTCTTCCAAGTGCTTAGTACAGTGCTTCGCACACAGTAAGCATTCGAGAAATACTACTGACTGACTGAAGTGGAGGAAGAATCTATCACCAAACTCTGGTCTCCTGATATTATGCCCAAGCAAATGATCCAGTAGTAACAGTCAAGGTTCTCATTAGAAATGCTATTTGAGTTACAATGTTCCCATTTAAGGCACCCGGAGGGTCATTTTCTCATACAGTTTGGACCAGGCAAATTCTCCACGTGCAATTCTGTCACAGTTATAAAACCATTTGCTAAAATATCGCTCTTGCCTATGAAAGCAAAAGAAATGAGTGAAAAGTGGTGTAACTTACTTTACATAATAGAAACAGTCATTCTGAGCCACCTCGTCCTCCATGCTGGCCGAAGTGGTTATAGCAGAGCAGAGCCAGGGGTGGGGACAGAAAACAAGGTAGTGTCTTTCCACTTCCACTCTTCTTGACCTCCCTCACTCTCCACCCCCTGCAGTCATTCTGCCAAGGGCACCAGCAGCTAAGGTAGCAGCATGACAGTGGATAGAGCATGGTCCTGGGGGTCAGAAGGCCCGGGATCTAATTCCTGCCCCACCACATCTTCTGTGTGAATTTGGGAAAGTCACATCACTTCTCTGTGCCTCAGTTACCTCAACTGTAAAATGGGGTTTAAGACTGTGAGCCCCATGTGGGACAGGGTCTGTGTCTAACCTGATTAACTTGTATCTACTCCCGTGCTTAAAACAGTGCTTGGCACACAGTAAGTCTTTACAAGTAACATAATAATTATTATTATTTTTATCTGGCCAAGTCAAGTCCTGCTTGACTTTGCAGCCATTCTCTTTTCAAGGTCTGAAGTAGGGCTTATCTTAAATGGTGTTTCGAACTCATCATCTCAGAGCGAGGGAAGGGGAAATTTTGAAGGAGCATGTTGGAAAGATGTTCTTTAGATTAGCATATTTAGGACACAAAATCAGGAGGCCTGATTATCTGGAGAAGACACAAATGCTAGGGAAAGTCCAGGGAATATGTGGAAGAGGCAGGACCGCAGCTATATCGAGACCATAATAACAATAATGGAAGAACCGTTAGAAAGGTTATGGATTATGGCAGAAGACAAGCTGTTCTGGAGCAAATAGATCCTTAGAGTCACTATGAATCAGAAATGACTCTAAGGCACATGATAATAACAATACATTGGAAAGGCACAGGCATCCCTGCCCTTGCATTACTGAATGTTGGATGGACTTGAATACACTCATGAACCACCGGGAATCATGAATGTGAGGAAGTGCAAACACCGTCCTTGTTGATTTTTTTGAAAATTTGGATCAGAAATTTTTCCTAAATTCAAGAGGCCCCAGCTAAATTCTGGCAACCATAAACCCAGATCAAAACACAAAGCACAAGTGCTTTCATTGGGATATCTACCTTTTGGGAGATTTTCATACAAATTGCTAACCCAAAGAGATTTGGATGAGTAGGTGACTTCCTTGATCCTCCCCAAATTCAACCTTCAAACACCTCGAGGAGCACTCATCACTAATTACAGAGAATAGATGTAGTATTCCAACTTCATTTTCCCACAAACTAACCATTCATTTACACCCAAATGATCATTTTTAAAGCCTCTGAATGTGTGCTCAATTTTGCCCAGTTTCCCCACCTACCATTTGGTCTGGAATCTTTGAAGACCAACAGTTCCACTATTCCAGGAAATCAATACACAGCAGCAGCTTGAGGCTATGTTGCACAGAATAAAAATGGAAACCAGGAACTCATTTCTGCAAGACTTTCCTACTAAGAAGTCTCTGGGACAATTCTCATTTCGTTTCTTGGGTACGAGCCTTACAAGACGTCAATGTTGTTGATGGATAAAATGAAAATTTTGCTAATGAATTACAGGAGCTAAAACACAGCCTAGAAAATTCTGGAAAAGAGGATCCCTCCATTCCATCCTATGATCTTTGGAGGCAGAGTTCTTGGCATAATGGATACTTAGGCATCCTGAGAGTCAAGAAACCTGGGTAATATAATAGCCTTAACTTGACATTGAGTCAGCAAGGAATCTCAAAGGTCATCAATCAACCAATGGTATTCATTAAGCAAAGCAAGGTACTAAGTATTAGGGAGAGAACAGTAGAGAGTACACTTCTCTGTGCCTCAGTTACCTCAACTGTAAAATGGGGGTGAAGACTATGATCCTTACGTGGGACAACCTGATTATCCTGTATCTATTCCAGCGCTTAGGACAGTACGTGGCACATAGTAAGTCTTTAGCAAATACCATTAATATCATTATTATTATTTAAGTAGCCATGATCCTTGCCCTTAAGGAGCTTGCATTCTGCTAGGGGAGGTAGACACTAAAATAAATTACAAATAGGGGAAGCAAAAGAATATGAGGACATATACATAAATCTCCTGGGGGACAGTAAATAGCTAAGTTACTAGTAGGTACAGACTTGGAGCAAAATGCTTAGCTTACCCAGTAGGAAGGGAAAATAGTGCAGGTAGATGAGAGGTTAGTCAGTGAAGACTTCCTGAAGGAGATGTAAGGATTTAGTAGGAGTTTGCAGATGAGGAGAGTGGTGATCTGTCAGAAATGAAAGTGATGGGTGGAGGTCATCTAATGCATATTCCTGTTCCTAAAAGGGACCCCAGCTAAAACCTCTCTGCCTAGATAGATGAGATCTTATGGAGTACAAGTGCCTCCATGAGAGGTAAATCCCATTTTTACAGAAGTGTGAAAAATTTCAGAATGCACACATTCTTTACCAAGCTTCTCAAAAGGCATCAACGTCAAATTTTAAGCTTCAAAATAATGAAATATAGCATATTTAAATGTAGGCATGCACATCATTTGCTTTGCAAAGATTCTTCAAACAGTGGAAAGGAATTTTCCATATTTTTGTTATTCCCAGTTAAATCTTCCCTAAATACTTTTTATTCTTAACATCTTTCTTTCCTGGGTAGTATGGTGAGATCTCAGTGTTCTAAGATTCTCCAATCAAAGAACATGTGCAATATGTGTGTGTACACATATATATACACACACACATATATATATATATATATACACACACACCCACATATATATACATACACACACAAATATACACATACATGATAGCATTTATTAAGCACTTACTATGTGCAAGGCACTGTTCTAAGCTCTAGGAAGGTTACAAGGTGATCAGGTTGTCCCACGGAGGGCTCACAGTCTTCATCCCCACTTTACAGATGAGGTAACTGAGGCCCAGAGAAGTGAAGTGACTTGCCCAAAGTCACACAGCTGACAAATGGTAGAGCCGGGATTTAAACCCACGACCTCTGACTCCAAAGCCCGTGCTCTTTCCACTGAGCCACGCTGCTTCTCATCTATATATATATATATATATATAGATGATTTTTTTTTCTTAGCTAGGGGAGAATACATGTTCAAGCAATCAACATAACTTTTGAAAATCAATTTGTATTATGTCAGCTTCACAGTCATTAACAACCTTCACTAATATCACAATAATGAACATCTGTTGGGCATGATGTATAAAGAATGGAAAAGATGACAGCTTGCTTTTCATAAACTAGATTGGCCCAGCCTGGCTAAGAGCTGCAAATCAAGAAATATAATTCAAAAATGGAAAAAATATTCCTTTATTAACCAGAAAAAATAGAATATCATTTATTTATGGTTCTGATGAAATGTAAAAAAAGACTTTGCCTCTGCAAACTCAGTAATTCCTGATTGAAACTGATAAGCAGGATGCACATTTGAAGGCTGAGGACACTCACTTCAGTGTTACCAGGAGATATTACCCAAGTCTCACTTCTCATATTTTTAGGTAAGGAAATTCCTAAGGGAAAAGTCAGATTGTTTTAAATGATCAGACCTCCAGTGCCCTAGAAACCCAGCTTCTGTTTAGAACGTAAGCAGGTTCCTGTTTTCAGGATTTTAGGGCTTGATTTAAGTAGAGGGTGGAGGGAGAGGGAGAGAGGGATGGGGAGAAAGACAGAGAGGGGGCAAGGGAGACAGGGAGGGATTTAGAGAGACAGGGGGAGCAAAAGATAGGAAGAAAGACAGGGAGGGGGAGAGAGAGAGAGAAAGAGAGACATGGAGGGGGAGAGAGAAGGGGAGGGGGAGAGAGATGGGGAGATAGAGAAACAAGAAGGGGCGAGAGATGGGAGGGGGACAGAGACGGATGGCAGAGAGATAGGGAAGGGGAGAAAGAGAGAAGAATGGAGATAGGGATAGCGAGAAATGGGGATGAAGAGGGATGGAGAGGATGGGGTGGGAGAGAGGGATGGGGAGAGTGGGAGAGATTTCTAGAGATACCCCTCTGTAAGCTCGTTGTGGGCAGGGAATTTTTTATTATTATTATTATGATTACATTGTACTCTCCCAAGTGCTTAGTAGAGAAGCAGTGTGGCTCAGTGGAAAGAGCCCGGGCTTTGGAGTCAGAGGTCATGGGTTCGAATCCCGGCTCCACCACATGTCTGCTGTGTGACCTTGGGCAATCACTTAACGTCTCTGAGCTTCAGTTACCTCATCTGTAAAACAGGGATTAAGACTGTGAGCCCCACGTGGGACAACTTGATCACCCTGTATCCCCCCCCCAGCGCTTAGAACAGTGCTTTACACATAGTAAGCACTTAACAAATGTCATCATTATTATTATTACATTGCTCTGAACCCAGCAAGCACTCAGTAAATACTACCGACTGAGATGGGGAGGGAGAGAAAAGGGCAGAGAGAGAGAAGGGGAGGGAAGGGGAGGGAGAGGGAGGGAGGGAGAAAGAGAGAGAAACAGGGAGGAAGGGAGTGAGAGAGTCAAGGAGGGAAAGAGTGGTAGGGAGAGAGGGCAGGAGAGACAGGGAGGAAGTGTATGTGAAGTAACTCTAACTGATTTCTTTACAGATATTCTCCTTTCTAACTTTCTCATGATGTCATTGAAATCACTATTATGTTACCTGCAAAACCCCAGAGTTTGTAAGGTGATAAATTTGGAGACTTCATGTGCATCTTTTTGAGAAGACTTAAGTGCATTTCTCTCATGCCTATGTATTTTCCAGTGGCTGGCCAAGGAAAAACAGCCCAAAGCAGACATGCAACCCTTCCCTTCCTTCTGCTCTACTGGAGTTTTATGAGGTTGAATAAAGAAAAGAGTGAACCAAACAACTGGAGTACAACTCCCATAGATGTTTGACCATGGAAGAAAGTGTTCCAAGAGAGAGATTTCCAAGCATTGCCCGTCCTGATTGCAGAAGCTCACTGTGGAAGAATGTTCCAATTAATCAGTGGCATTTACTAAGCACTTACTGTGTGCAAAGCACTAAGTGCTTGGGAGAATACAATACCACAAAGTTTGTTGGCACATTCCCTGCCCACTAGGAACTTTTAGTCTATGTTTTGACAGGAAAAAAAAATCCTCCTCCTCTTCTGACAATTCAACCCGTGGAATGGCACCCACATAATAATAATAATAATAATAGTTATAATAATACTTGTTAAGAGCTATGTATCAAACTGTTCTATAATACTTGTTAAGAGCTATGTTTCAAACATTGTTCTAAGTGCTGGGGTAGATACAAGTTAATCAGGTTGGACACAGTCCCTGTCCCACATAGCTCTCACTCTCAATACAAGCAAATTGGGTTGCATGCCATCCCTGCCCCACATTCTTTTAATCATATCTATTGAGCACTTATCTTGTGCAGAGCACTGTACTAGGTACAGTACCACAATAAACAGACATATTCCCTGTCAACAATGAGCATACAGTATAAACAGACCTCACAGTCTTAATCCCCATTTTACAGATGAGGTAACTGAGGCCCAGAGAAGTGAACTGACTTGCCCAAGGTCATACAGTAGATACGTGGCTCAGCCAGGATTCAAACCCAGGTCCTTCTGACTCCCAAGCCTGTGCTCAGGGGGAAGAGGGATTGGGGAATGGGAAAGAAGTTCAGATGGATCCCAGAGGACTTTGCCGCAGAGCACCAGTCATAGCCATAAAATGGCTCCTTGAGCAAACTCCTAGTGCTGTGCAAGACTGTAGCATACTGTACACATGGATCACTTCAAGAGAAGGAAAAAGGTCATAGTCTTGTGGCCACTAGGAGAAAATTAAATTCGTGTCTTTCATCTTTACAACTGCCACATTCTTGGCAATTCCTCAAAGCGAATCACAAGCAAAAATGTGCCTGACGATTGACAGTCTGTAAAAATGTAGTAATGGTCACCTCACACTTCATCATCTTTCACACACTCGTACTCTAGTAAAGAAATTGTGGAGGAAAAAAAAAAGAAAGTCCTTTCTGTTCAGGGGAACTTCAGATGCACTAAGACAAACTTCATGATCCTGCAGTTTTTTTTCCCCAATCTAATGTTTATGCACTCATCACTTTTTGTGCTACTTTCAAGGGTTTTTAAAAATTGTTTACTTAATTAAGAACATTGCGCTCTCCCAGATTTTCCCCAAGCCATAGACTGCACTATCCTGCCTATATCACAAGCCTGTAACCTTGGCATTATCCTCGACTCATCTCTTTCATTCAACCCACATATTCAGTCTCTCATCAAATCCTGAAAGTTCAACCTTCACAACATCTCTAAAATCCACCTTTTCCTCTCTATGGAAACTACAACACTAACCCAAGTGCTTATCATATCCTGCCTTAATTACTGCATTAGTCTCCTCTTTGGTTTCCCTACCTCCTGTCTCTCCTTTCTCCAGTTCATAGTTCACTCCTCTGCCTCGATCATTTTTCTATAACACCTCCAATGACCGCCAATCCATTTCTGCCTCAAACAGAAGATTTTTTTTATCATTATTAAGGCCCTCAATAAGCTCTGGATTATTACCACCATCAAGGGATCATGCTCATGTCCTCCTTCTGTTGTAGAACTCCCTCTCCCTTCATAGACTACCATTCATTCATTCAATTATACTTATTGAGTGCTTATTTTGTGCAGAGCACTGTACTAAGTGCTTGGGAAGTACAAGTTGGCAACATATAGAGATGTCCCTACCCAACAGCGGGTTCACAGTCAAGAAGGGGGAGACAGACAACAAAACATATTAACAAAATAAAATAAATAGAATAAATATGTACAAGTAAAATAGAGTAATAAATATGTACAAACAAATACACATATATACAGGTGCTGTAGGGAGAGGAAGGAGGTAAGGCGGGGGGTTGTGGGGGAGGAGGGGGAGAGGAAGGAGGGGGCTCAGTCTGGGAAGGCCTCCTGGAGGAGGTGAGCTCTCAGTAGGGCTTTGAAGGGAGGAAGAGAGCTAGCTTGGCGGATGTGCGGAGGGAGGGCATTCCAGGCCAGGGGTATGACGTGGGCCGACGGCGGGACAGGTGAGAATGAGGCACAGTGAGGAGATTAGTGGCAGAGGAGCAGAGGGTGTGGGCTGGGCTGTAGAAGGAGAGATGGGAGGTGAGGTAGGAGGGGGCGAGGTGATGGACAGCCTTGAAGCCGAGGGTGAGGAGTTTTTGCCTGATGCGTAGGTTGATTGGTAGCCACTGGAGATTTTTGAGGAGGGGCGTAACATGCCCAGAGTGTTTATGCACAAAGATGATCCGGCCAGCGGCGTGAAGTATGGATTGAAGTGGGGAGAGACAGGAGGATGGGAGATCAGAGAGGAGGCTGATGCAGTAATACAGTCAGGATAGGATGAGAGATTGAACCAGCAGGGTAGCGGTTTGGATGGAGAGGAAAGGGCAGATCTTGGCGATGTTGCAGAGGTGAGACTGGCAGGTTTTGGTGACGGATTGGATGTGAGGGGTGAACAAGAGAGCGGAGTCGAGGATGACACAAAGGTTGCAGGTTTGTGAAACAGGAAGGATGGTAGTGCCGTCAACAGTGATTGGAAAGTCAGGGAGAGGGCAGGGTTTGGGAGGGAAGATAAGGAGTGCAGTCTTGGACACATTGACTTTTAGATGGTGGCAGACATCCAGATGGAGATGTCTTGAAGGCAGGAGGAGATACGATCCTGAAGGGAGGGAGAGAGAGCAGGGGCAGAGTTGTAGATTTGGGTGTCATCAGCGTAGAGATGATAGTTGAAGTCGTGGGAGCGAATGAGTTCACCAAGGGACTAAATGTAGATAGAGAACAGAAGGGGACCAAGAACTGACCCTTGAGGAATCCCTACAGTAAGGGGATATGAGGGGGAGGAGGAGCCCGCAAAAGAGACTGAGAATGAATGGCTGGAGAGGTAAGAGGAGAACCAGGAGAGGACAGAGTCTGTGAAGCCAAGGTTGGATAGTGTGTTGAGGAGAAGGGGGTGGTCCACAGTATCCAAGGCAGCTGAGAGGTAGAGGAGGATTAGGATAGAGTAGGAGCCGTTGGAGTTGGCAAGCAGGAGGTCACTGGTGACCTTTGAGAGGGCAGTTTCTGTGGAATGTAGGGGACAGAAGCCAGATTGGAGGGGGTCTAGGAGAGAGTTGGTGTTGAGGAATTCGAGGCAGTGTGTGTAGATGATGCATTAAAGGAGTTTGGAAAGGAATGGTAGGAGGGTTATGGGGCGATAACTAGAAGGGCGGGGGGGTCAAGAGAGGGTTTTTTTAGGATGGGGGAGATGTGGGCATGTTTGAAGGCAGAGGGGAAGGAACCAGTGGAGAGTGAGTGATTGAAGATGGAAGTTAAGGAGGGGAGGAGGGATGGAGCGAGAGATTTCATAAAATGAGAGGGAATGGGGTCAGAAGTACAGGTGGCCAGAGTAGCACTTGAGAGGAGGGAAGATATCTCATATGATGATACTGCTGGGAAGGATGGGAGAGTAGCAGAGAGGGTTGAGAGCCGAGGGGTTGGAGAAAGGGGAGGAGTGACTTTGGGGTGCTCAGACCTGATGCATTTAATTTTATTAATGAAGTAGGAGGCCAGAGCGTTGGTGGTGAGGGAAGGAGGAGGGGGAGGAACAGGGGGCCAGAGAAGGGAGTTAAATGTATGGAAGAGCTGATGGGGATGATGGGCATGGGTGTCAATAAGGGAGGAGAAATAGTTTTGTCTGGCAGAGGAGAGGGCAGAGTTAAGGCAGGAAAGGATAAACTTGAAGTGAACGAGGTTGGCACGGTATTTAGACTTTCACCAGCAGCGTTCAGCAGCTCGAGCATAAGGGCGAAGGAGGTGGACATTGGCAGTGATCCAGGGCTGTGGGTTAGTGGTACGAGAGCAGTGAAGGGAAAGGGGAGCGAGGGAGTCTAGCTGAGTAGAGAGGGTAGAGTTGAGAGCAGTAATCTGATCATCAAGATTAGGTAGAGAGGAAAGGGAGGTGAGGTGGGGTGTGAGGCGCTGAGAAAGATGGTTGGGGTCGAGACAGCGGAAGTCTCTGTGAGGTAGTAATATAGATTTACAGGGGAGAGGAGTGTGAGTGAAGAGGCAGGTGAGAAGGTTATGATCAGAGAGAGGGATTTCAGAGTTGGTGAAGGTAGAGATAGTGCAGCGGTAGGAGATGATGAGGTCGAGGGTGTGACCAAGGTGTTAAGTGGGCGAGGTGGGGTGGAGCAAGAGGTAAAGGATAAATCCTACCACTTTCCTCATCTTCATAGCCCTACTAAAATCATATCTCTTCCAAGAAACATTCCTTTCCCCTATTACCTCTCCCTCTACATCATCTATGCACCTGAATATTTTGATATTCACCCCACTCCCATCCCCACAGCACTTTTGTACATATTTTTACACTCTATTTCCCGTATCAATAATTTATGTTGACATTTTTCTTTTCTGGACTGTAACCTTGTTGCAGGCAGGGAATGTGTCTCATATTGAGTTGCAAACTCTCAAGAACTTAGTATAGTGCTCTGCACAGTAAGCACTCAATAAATAAGATTGTTTAGTACAGTCTGCTACATATAGTAAATGCTTAATAAATACCATTGATTTAATCAATCATATTTATTGAGTGCTTACTGTGTAAGGGAGAGTGAATTGGGGAAATAAAGGATTACGGGGTTGAAAAAAATCATTCAGTTCAGAGCACTCATATTTATTGAGCACTTACTGTGTGTAGAGCATTGTATTAAGTGCTTAAGAGAATAAAACAGAGTTGGAAACCATGTTCCCTGCCCAGTAGAAGCTTAGTCTAGCAGAGGAGCTTACAGTTTATTGGTTGATTATCAATCTGGTCATAAATATACCAGATTGATTGTTCATGTTCCATGACCTAGTTTCTCACCTCTCAGTCTGGTCCCTTTTCTCTGGCACTGACACAGATGGGGCTTTATGTGATACTTCATTGCTTCTAATTTTTTTTAATTGACAAGAAGAACAGGATGACATCATGAGAAAAGGCATGATATGGGGAGAAGAGGTGATCTAGAGGTTGCTTTTTTATTTTATTTTTATGCTGCAGAGGACTCATGTCATTGTCAAATTGGAAAGAACTGATGGAAACTGCTTTATCCTCACTCACTCATGCAGTTGATGCATTTGATTCTCTCTTAGAGGCTCCTTTACATTGACACTGCATGTCCAGGTTAGCTACTGCTCTGATTCTGGGCAACAAGGTCAGGTAGTGGTGTCTTCCCCAAACTCCTGTTCTCAAAGAGATGCTGAGCACTGACCGTAAGTAGACTTTGCCTCCTTACACACAGTTCATTCATTCAATGGGATTTATTGAGCACTTACTGTGTACAGAGCCCAGTACTAATCACTTGGGAGAGTACAATACAGCAATAAACAGACACATTCCCTGCCCACTACCAAGTTACAGTCTAGAGGAGAGGGAGTTAGACAATATAAATATGTACATATGTGCTGTGGGCCTGAAAGTGGGGAAGAACAAAGGGAGAAAGTGAGGGTGATGCAGAAGAGAGTAGGAGATGTGGATAAGTGGGGCTTAGTCTGGGAAAGCCTCTTGGAGGAGATGTGCCTTCAGTAAGGCTTTGAAGTGGGGGAGACTAATTGTTGTGTTGCAGTGGGGTCTTTACCTTCCCCATCCAGTGCAGTCCAGTAAATAGTAATACCACTTTACTCTCTTTCATCCAGTGCCCTTTGATTAACACATCACAGGAGGCCATATTTGGTATCACCAAACTCTTAGTGGTGTATCCCTGGTATTTGGCCGAAAACCTAAGCCTTGCCTACTGATCTGGAACAAGTTCATTTCATAAAACTTGCAGAATTGTCCATGTTGGATCATATTCCTTAAGGTTGTTTGACATTCATTTCCGTTTCTTTTGAAGCACCTCCAAAATCACTCCTCAAATTTTTTAAATGAACTTTCACCTCTATTCTTTTCAAAACTGCCCTCTTGTCCCTCATGTAAAATGGCCTGTTTAGGCCTTTTTCAACTTGTTCCACAACACAGCACATGATCAAGACCCAACATGCTTTCCTTTCGTGAGTAAATATTTAATCATCACATTCAACCTGCACACTTCCTTAAAGACAACATCTTTCTTATCAGGTCAGTTTATCATCATTAGAACTATTGATGCACATCATTTATACTGACTAGTAAGAAAATGTAATGGCAAATGTACTCACACATTCGAGACACCCTGTTATGGAATATGTTCAGGCAGAGTCATCCAAGAGCATTTCTTTTGGGTCCATTTATACTTTCTTCTTAGGGATTGAAGCAATAGAATCTTCTCGAAGTTTGAAAAGTACAGTGTTGAACAGGGAGACCAAACTCTTAAGAGTTTTCCTTCCAAGTCTACATCTTAGGCAAGATATTTAATCTTTCTGGGTCTCTGCTTGTCCATCTGTAAAATAGATAGAGTAATATCAATCGCAAAACAATGCAATGCTATTGCAGATAATTTATTCATGATGGTAAACTACTCTAAGATTAAAGTAGTATATCACTGCAAGATATTATGTAACAGTCTGTTTCCATAGAAATGCCTTCAACTGCACAATTTAGCCCCAGAGTTTCAGTGCAGGAGTAAAGTGGCTGTGGAGATGAATTGTGTGTACAAATCCAATTTTAAACACTAGCAGCTTTGTTCATTAGGCTAGCTAAATAAAATAACTACGAAAAATGCATGAAAAACAGGTGAATTTGTTTCATTTGGACAGATTGTAATCTTTTCCTAATAGAAAGCTCTCACTACACTTTCCTTTAGACTATGATGTTAATAACTGACCCCTTGTCCACATCCTCCCTCTGGCCTGGAACTCCCTCCCCTTCATATCTGAAAATCCATCACCTTCAAAGCCTTACTTACAGCTCCTCCAATAAACCTTTCCTGACTAATCAATCAGTGAATCAATGGCATTTATTGAACACTTAATAGTTGCAGAATTCTAAACTAAGGACTTGGGAGGAAACAACAAAGTTGGTAGACATGTTCCCTGCTCACAAGGATTTTACGGTCTAGAGGAAGAGCTGGACATTAATAAAAATTAGTTATGGATCTGCACACAAGTGCTGTAGGACTGAGGGTTGGCTATTAAGATTCAAGTACATAGGCAATGCAGAATGGGGAGGGAATAGGGGGAAAGAAGGCTCAAATCAGGGAAAAGCCTCTTGGAAGAGATGGGATTTTACTAAGGACTTGAAGGTGGAAGGAGTGGTGGTGTATAGTATACGTAGGGGGCAGAGGTTTCACTCCAGATGGAGAGTAAGGGCAAGGGGTCCATAGTGAAATAGACAAAATCAAGGTGTAGTAAGTAGGATGGCATTAGAGGCATGAAGTGTGGGGACTGGGTTGCAGTAGAGAAGCAGTGTGGCTCATTGGAAAGAGCACAGGCTTGGGAGTCAGAAGTAATAATAATAATAGCATTTATTAAGCGCTCACTATGTGCAAAGTGTTCTAAGCACTGGAGAGGTGACAAGGTGATCAAGTTGTCCCACAGGGGGCTCACAGTCCTAATCCCCATTTTACAGATGAGGGAACTGAGGCACAGAGAAGTTAAGTAACTTGCCCAAAGTCACACAGCTCACAAGTGGTGGAGCCAGGATTTGAACCCATGACCTCTGACTCCAAAGCCCATTCTCTTTCCACTGAGCCACGCTGCTTCGGCTCTGCCACTTGTCGGCTGTGTGACTTTGGGCAAATCACTTCTCTGTGCCTCAGTTACCTCATCTGTAAAATGGGGATTAAGACTGTGAGCACCATGTGGGACAACTTGATTAACTTGTATCCCCCTAAGCACTTAGAACAGTGCTTGGCACATTGTAAGCACTTAACAAATGCCATCATCATTATTATTATTTATTAGTAGGGAATTGGGAAGGTAAGTTAGCAGGGGGCGAGCTGATCGAGTGCTTTAAAGCCAATGATAAGGAGTTTGGATGGGTAGCCACTGAAGGTTCTTGAGGAGTGGAGAGGTGTGTAAGCTCACTGTGGGAAGGGAATTTGTAATATTGTACTAGGGAAGCAGAATGGCCTAATGGAAAGAGCACAGCCTGGGAGTCAGAGGACCTGGGTTCTAATCTCAGCTTCATTACATGTCCACTACATGACCTTGGGTAAGTCACCTAATTTCTCTGTGCCTCAGTTACTTCATCTGTAAAGTGAAGCTTAAGATTCTGAGGCCCATGTGGGACAAGGACTGTGTTCAACCCAATTCTCCAGTACCTGCCCCAGTGTTTTGTATGGTGCCTGGCACATAGTACGCATTTAACAAATGCCACTATTATTATCATTATTATTTCACTCCTACATGCTTAGAACAGTGCTCTACACACAGTAAGTGCTCAATAAATACAATTTATGTGGACAGATTTTTTTTTCAGTCACATAATCTTTCATTTCACCTACTCACTCTCCCTTCTGCCTCAACTGCACACTTAGTTGCTATCCATATCTTTATGCTCTACTATTTCCCCTTTCTGTAATTTATTTTAATGTCCGCCTTCCCCTGTAGACCATAAGCTATTTGTGGGCAGGAATCATCCTAACACATTCTTGTACTGCACTCTCCCAAGTGCTTAGTACACTGTCTACACAAAGCGCTCAATATGTCATACTGATTGATTAAGAACTATAACAGCGTTTGAGAATTTTGCTTTGGGGAACATGCAGAGAATAAGGAAAAATGTGGAGTTCTTGTGATCTGGATAAGCAACATGATTACGCATAACCAGAGAGTTCCACAAAAAAGATGACTAAAAGTTTCCTCCACTCAGAGCCAAAGGCCTTTGTGTCTGACTGCATTCAGTCAATCCTCCTGAGCCTCATGGTCAATAGTCACAAAAGGAAAGAAATAGGAAATGGTCTAAGAGGTGGCATCAGGTCATTTTCTTCATCTGGTAATTTCCTGGGTGGGATTGCATAGCTCTATTTCTTAAGGGTGGAAAGGCACAATATGCATATAGCAATGACAAACTTGGTTCTTCGGCTAGAATCCAAATGGTCATCTTAAGGCCACATCACCTTAACACAGAAAAACACAACTTCAGAATTGATCTGTTGCTACTGTAGAATCTGCATAACAGGTGAGTATGATTGACCATTTTGTACTCTATTCATCTTGATTTCAGATTTAAAGGAGTTTTAGTAGAACCACCAAAATATTGCATTCCTGAAAGGTTAGTGAAAAAATAACAATAATAATAATAATGCTGGTACTGTTCTAAGTGCTGGGTTAGATACAAGGTAATCAGATTGTCCCACGTAGGGTTTACAGCCTTAATCCCCATTTTACATATGAGGTAACTGAGCCACAGAGAAGTTAAGTGACTTGCCAAAGTCACACAGCTGATAAGTGGTAGAGCCAGGATTAGAACCCATGACCTCTGAGCCCCAAGCCTGTGCTCTTTCCACTAAGCCAAACCACTTCTCAAAAACCTTGATCTGACTTTGTATACAATCTGATGATCATCCTCCTTTTCAATTTAGAATAGTTTAATAGCTGATCTCAATCTAATTGTCCAGATATTTATCCCATGTTAAATTAACTTAATGTTCTTCAAAGGTGCTTGATTCTTCAATAGAAATGCTATCCAGACTAATTACAGCTCTCAGTCTAGAATTTGTGACTATCTATTAAACCCATGATTTTGTCACAGAGCAATCTTGCAACTGCCATGAAAGGGAGTAACATAGTAAAGGTGTTTCTCCCCCGCACAGGGGTTGCAAATTTTTTCTTCCCCACTGCTCCACAGGAGATAGGCTGTAGGTCCCATAGGTTGCCGTGGACCTCCATATTATGTCAAATAGAATGTCAAGTACCAATAATAAGGATGTTCCTACCTGGCACAGAGTTGCCAAATCTTTCCTTTTGGGGATGAGGTTGAACTTGCTGGAGGAAGGGGACATGGAGGAAAACTGAGGCAAAAAGAGAAAATAGAAGGAAGGGGGAAAGAGGGAGGGATGCAAGGAGAAGGAGGTGGGAGAGCAAGGGAGGGAGAAAGGGAAGGAGGGAGAACGAAGAAGAGGGGAAAAGAGGAGAGAGAAGGGGAAAGGTCATCACAGGCACTGGGGTAGATCTTGAGTGGTTCCTTTTTCCCCCACCCCAAGGCCGTATGAGGAGTAGCCTAACTCCCAACGCCTTCACTGAAGCTGGATCCCCAGTGCATCCCAATCAAAGAATAAAGTGAGGAGGGAGGAAAGTAGGAAATGGGCAGCCTGCGGGATCCACTTAGGATGGACAGAGACCTCAGCTCGGACACTGAGGTAGCACGGGTGGCCCATGGGGTAGAAGCTGGAGTGCTGTGCCACACTTGTCCCAGATCCTCAGCTACCACAATGGGTTGTTTCTGCAGCAACCATAGTCACGGCCCTGGACAGCAGTTTCAGACTGAAAAGCAGCCCACAAAGCTGGACCTTGAGCTGTCCCAGGAGGTTCAGGCTGCCTGATTGGCTCTGGAAAGCTGACTGCCATCCCACCCCCAGGCGTTGGAGGAGGTGGGGAGGGGAGGCAGGGAAGCTTCCTCACATGTCTTCTCCTACACAGACTGGTGAACAGCTTTCTGAATGAAAGCAGCCAGGGTGTAGCTACTGCTGAACTCCTCTCCTCATATGAGAAGCCGCATGGCTCAGTGGAAAGAGCCTGGGCTTTGGAGTCAGAGGTCATGGGTTCAAACCCTGGCTCTGCCAACTGTCAGCTGTGTGACTTTGGGCAAGTCACTTAACTTCTCTGGGCCTCAGTTACCTCATCTGTAAAATGGGAATTAAGACTGTAAGCCCCATGTGGGACAACCTGATCACCTTGAAACCAGTGCTTAGAACAGTGCTTTGCACATAGAAAACACTTATTAAATGCCATTATTATTATTATTATTTCATTCTTTGATTCAGAGGCTACTGGGGGCCAGGGACTATGTCTAATTTTCATCCTAGCATTTTTACACAGCATCTAGTACAGTACATTGCATGCCACAGGCGTGTAATAAATAGTGGTCTTTACTTGAGCACCTACTGTGTGCAGAGGACTTTACTACAATTCAATAGAGTCAGTAGACACTCTCCCTGCACATAAGAAGCATAAAGTCTAGAATGGGGAGACAGATATTAATTTAAATATATGACCAAATGCTGTAGGCAAATATCACAAGTGTTTAAGGAGTACAGATCCAAGTGCATAGACAATGCAAAAGGGAGAGTGAGTTAGGCAAAAGTGGGCTTAAAGAGGAAGGCCTCTTGGAGGATGGGAAATTTTAACAAGGCTGTGAGGGTGGGAAGAATGATGGTCTAGCAAATATGGAGCCAGGGAGGAGGGGTCTCCCTCTGGTCTTTTCTGGGACTTCCGATTGACTTTGAAGGATGACTTTATGTCATTATGTAATGTACCCTCTTGATTAGCTTTGATGCTTTCTTAAATATGTTGCCAAGTTCAACTTCCCAAGCACTTAGTACAGTGCTCTGCCCACAGTAAGCGCTCAACAAATATGACTGAATGAATGAAATAGCATTTGACCAACCAGGACCTCATTCTTCTAGAAGGTGTGATATAACACATCTATTTTAATAGGAGCTCAAAAGTAAAAGATTCCTTAGGTTCTAGACCCACCATAATCCCTCAAACTTAATCTATGAAAAAATCTTCCAGAGGAAAATCACTTAAGGATCAGTTCTAGGAAAGCTCAAGCTTCTCCTCTAACCACAATCTTGCCTTTCAGAGACATTCTGTGGGATTTTCATGATTGTTTGAGCTGTGGATTCAATGATTTCTATTTTCCATTTGATCTTTCTACCGCAGATTTCAAACCACTTTAAAACTGTTAATCCTCAGAAATTAATATTATGGACATAAAATATTAACGTCAATTATTAAGCTCATCACTGGGGTAGATACCAAGTTATGGTACCAGATACAGTCCCCTTACCACAAGGGGAACACAGTCTATCTTATGCCCATTTTATCAGTGAGGAACCTGAGGCCCAGAGAGATTAAGTCATTTACCCAAGGTCACACCAGTTAGTCAGTGGCAGAGATGAAACTAGAACCCAGTTCATCTGATGCAAAGTCCTTTTCTCTTTCCACTAGGTGATCCTTTATCTCTTTCCAGATTGTAAGATAGGTCCTGGAAGTAAATGAAGCACTATATAGGAAGATCTAATTAATAATAATAATGATGGCATTTGTTAAGCACTTACTGTGTGCAAAGCACTGTTCTAAGTGCTGGGGAGGTTACAAGGTGATCAGGTTGTCCCACAGGGGGCTCACAGTCTTAATCCCCATTTTATAGATGAGGTAACAGACACAAAGAAGTTAAGTGACTTGCCCAAAGTCACATAGCTGACAGTTGGGGGAGATGGGATTTGAACCCATGACCCTTGACTCCAAAGCCCGTGCTCTTTCCACTGAGCCATGCTGCTTCCTACCCAGCCACTGGGTAACAAGACTTAAATCCTAATTTCTTCAGTACCTATCAATCAATCTTATTTATTGAGCCCTACTGTGTGCAGAGCACTGTAATTATTGCTTGGGAGAGTACACTATAACAGATTTGGTAGACACGTTCTGTACCAGCAATGAGATTACAGTCTAGAGGGGAAGATATTGCCACTACCTTGTTAGTACAATCACTCATCATATCCCAACTGGATTACTCCATCAGCATCATTTCTGATTTCCCACCTTCCTGTCTCTCCCCACTTCAGTCTAAACTTCACTCCGCTGCCCAGATTATCTTTCTTCAGAAATGCTCTAGGCATAAAACCCCCCTCCTCAAAAATCTCCAGTGGCTGCCTATCAACCTTTATATCAAGCAAAAATGTCTCACTGTTGGCTTCAAAGCTCTCCATCACCTTGCCCCCTCTTACCTCACCTCCCTTCTCTCCTCCTACAGTCCACACACTCCGCTCCTCTTTTGCCAGCCTCTTCACTGTACCTCATTCTCACCTGCCCCGCCATCAACCGCTGGCCCATTTCCTACCATCATCATCATCATCATCAATCGTATTTATTGAGCGCTTACTGTGTGCAGAGCACTGTACTAAGTGCTTGGGAAGTACAAATTGGCAACATATAGAGACAGTCCCTACCCAACAGTGGGCTCACAGTCTAAAAGGGGGAGACAAAACCAAACATACTAACAAAATAAAATAAATAGAATAGATATGTACAAGTAAATAAACAGAGTAATAAATATGTACAAACATATATACATATATACAGGTGCTGTGGGGAAGGGAAGGAGGTAAGATGGGGGATGGAGAGGGGGACGAGGGGAAGAGGAAGGAAGGGGCTCAGTCTGGGAAGGCCTCCTGGAGGAGGTGAGCTCTCAGTAGGGCCTTGAAGGGACCACTAGCCTGTATTTCCCTCCCTCCTCACATCTGCCAAACTAGCACACTTCCTCCCTTCAAAGCCCTACTGAAAGCTCACTTCCTCTTCCAGGAGGCCTTCCCAGACTGAGCCCCCCTTGTCCTCTGCTCCTCCTTCCCCCATCACCCCATCACTCTCCCTCTGCTCTACCCCTCAGCACTTGTGCATATATGTACATATTCATTATTCATTCATTATTTTATTAGTGATGTGTATATATGCATAATTCTGTTCATTTATATTGATGCTATTGATGCCTGTCTACTTGTTTTGTTTTGCTGTCTGTCTCCCCCCTTCTAGACTGTGAGCCCATTGTTGGGTAGGGATTTTCTATATTAGTTGCTGAATTGTACTTTCCAAGCACATAGTACAGTGCTCTGCACACAGTAAGTGCTCAATATGATTGAATGAATAAATATAAATATATTACAGATCTATATAGAAGTGCTATGGGGCTGAAGGGGGGGTGAATAAAGGGGGAAAATCCAGGGATAATGGCAACATAGAATGAAGTGGGAGAAGAGGGAATGAGGGCTCAGGTGGGGGAAAGCCTCGTAGAGAAGATGCAATTTTAATAAGGCTTTGAAGGTGGCAAGAGTGATTGTCTCTCATATGAAGAAAAAAGCTGTTTCACATCGGTGGGAGGATGTGAGCAAGCGGTTGGCTTTAGAGACTCAAAGAGTGCAGGCTTGGTTGTAGTAAGATATCATGGAGGTGTGACAGGATGGGGTAAGGTTCATTCATTCATTAATTCAATCGTATTTATTGAGCGCTTACTTTGTGCAGAGCACTGTACTAAGCACTTGAGAAGTACAAGTTGGCAACATATAGAGACGGTCCCTACCCAACAGCGGGCTCACAGTCTAGAAGGGGGAGAGGTTATTTACTGCTTTAAAGCCAATGGTAAGGAATTTGTTTGATGAGGAGGTGGATGGGAGGTTTTTGAGGAGTGGGGAAACATGGACTGAATAGTTTGGTAGAAAAATAATTCTAGCAGCAATGTGAAGTATGGACTGGAGAGGGAAGAAATAGTGGGGAGTGGGAAGAGATACCCATACCCATTTAGTGAGCTCAAAAAATTCATCCAGCCATCAAAATGTCTGATTTCCAAGACTAAGTTCACTCCCAAGGAGAATCTAACCATATTTTTGGGTAGAGAAACTAACATTCACAGAGGTGAAATAACTTGCAAAAAGTATCCCAAGTCAGCAGTAATCAGAACGCTTTAGACCATGACTTGTGACAGAGATATTTTCTCCTTGCCATCAATTATAGAATCATCTGTTCTTACATCATGCCTATCTAGTCCTTACTCTTCTAAAGGTAACCATTTCATTAAGCACTGCAACATCTGTTTGTTCGTTGTTGGGGTTCGGATGAATACAAATAATTCTTACTTTTTTAAAATCTGTGAACTCTATGACTTTCACAAAGAACCCAACAGCTTCATGCCACTTCTCTTTAAGAATCTAACAACAGAGAGGGGAAGTGAGTAATCGGTAGAATTAATATGGATCTCATTTGTATTCATCATTTTTTCCCAAAATATCCTAGAGTACATTTACAGCAAGCATGCAAATTTGCAATGTACCAATTTGTTCAGAGCTCAAAATGGAACCAGGCAACAAGCTTAAAATAAGAAAGCTTATTCAATTTGCTAATATCATTTGTCATTGTGCTTGTCATCATCGTTAGCTACTGGGGGAATCAGTATTTGTGGGTGAATTTGTTTGTGGGAAAGTGTTGTAGTCTATTGGAAAGAGTATGGGTGTAGGAGTTAGAGGACTTGTGTTCTAATCCAGGCTTTGACCCATCTGCTGTGTGACCTTAGGCAAGTCATTTAACTTTTCTATGCTTCAGTTATCTGTAAAATGGGGATTAAGAGTGTATGCCCTATGTGGGTCAGGGACTGTGTCCAACCTGATTATCCTATACCTATCCCAGTGCTTAGAAGAGTTCCTGGCACAAAGTAAGTATTTAACAAATGCCATAAAAATATAATGAAATAAACTTTCAAGTTTATTAGCCACTAGCAGAAAACTGGGGAGATATGGGGTACAGGGAAAAATAGTGTGAGGAGGTGATGAGACAATCCTGGAAGAGTGTAGAGGTTGGGGACAATTTTTCAAGATCCTTTACCAGTAATGAGAAATACAGATGTCAGAACAAACTTACACTTCATTAGACAAAGCAGGATTCAACCAAAGACAAAAGGTCTGATGCAGTATTGTCAGTGTGTCTGTGTTACAGCATTCGTTAAGTGCTTACTATGTGTCAAGCACTGTTCTAAGCACTGGGGTAGATGTTAGATACACTTTTATTAGGTCAGAAACACTCCCTGTCCTAAATGGGGCTCAGTGTCTAAATTGGAGGGATTAAGACAATCCTTGTTTTACAGATGAAGTAACTGCAGAAGTTAAGTGACTTTCCCAAGGTCACACAACAAGCAATGGGCAGAACCAGAATTACAACCCAACTCCTTTGATTCCCAGGCTCATGCTCTTTCTACTAAGCTATTCTACTTCTCTATTCCCTGTTTACTTGTTTTGATGCTGGTCTCCCCCCTTCTAGACTGTAAACTCAGTGTGGACAGGGATTGTCTCTCTTAACCGCTGAACTGTACTTTCCAAACAATTCAATACTCTGCACACAGTAAGTGCTCAATAAATACGATTGAATCAATGAATCAATATTGAGGGGGCTATGTATAGTCCTCCTGCTCAATGGGATTCACTGAGTTTTCCTACAAGAAGCAATGATTACAAAGGTACCAGCCCAGTCACTCATTGATCTTAAGAGTACAAATACAGAATAAAGAAATTCTCACATAATATTTGAGAAAAAGAATCTCCACTTCTGTGAATCTCAGTTCAGCTTATCTGTAGTCTGGGGCAAGAAAAAACACAACTCAAAACAATTAGTATAGGTATATGCTTTATAACTTTTCATAGGTATTGGGGCAGGTGAAATTCACTGAATGTAAGAGCTTAGGAAGCCTATGTATTCTTAATGAGAGTTTGTTCATTAAGACAGTTGCCATATTTCCATCTTGCTCTAAAAGCATATGATTTCCTTGCTTGTCTTCTAATCTAATTGTTCAAGGAGTGACTCAAATACTATCATCAGCATCCCTTGTGCCTTAAATCATATTGAGTGCTTATTATGTGCAGAGCACTGTACTAAGTGCTTGGGAGAGTACTATACAATAAAATTAGCAGACACTTTCTCTGCCCAAAACAAGCTACCCCTGTCAATATTGTGTTGCGGTGGAAAGAGAAAGAGGAGGCACCTCAAAAGAGCACTCTGAGAAGTGGAATGAGCATTCCTTAGTAGTCTCACTGTTATATTTCCAAAATTTTGTTCCTGAGGGTGACTGACAACCATCATCATCCCCATCCAATGTCACTGCAAGGAAGCATTAGTATTTTTTATGGTGTTGATTAAACACTTACTATGTGTCACTGTTCTAAACACTGGGGCAGATAACAATGTAATCAGATTGGTCACAATCCCCATCCCACATGGGTTTTGATTCATTAATCTGTGAACTCTATGGCTCACACAAAAAACCCAGGAATTTCATGCCACTTCTCTGACAAAAGAGAGAGAAAGTGAGTAATTTGCTAAGGAGTTCTCTGCTTTTTCAGCCAGTCAGCAATGGCATTTATTAAGTCCTTGACCCACACTGAACGTTCTGCTAATCGCTAGGGTAGACTATAATAGATCAAAGTCCCTGTCCCATGTGGGGTTCACACTATAGAGTGGGTACACAAAGACAATGGTAGAAATGGATTATAGCAACAGCAAGCAATAGAATCAACAAACTGAGATGACAATGTCAAGACTAGTAGAAGCATGAATCTTCTATATGAGAGTCTTCAAGTTTTTCACTGTTCCCTGGGAGATCTGCTATAGGTCTAGTAGGTTACAACAGCCTTCCATATGATGTCCTATAGAATGTCATGTCCCAATAAGATTGTTATACAGTGATCTTTGTTACCCCCAGTGCCTGACACGGCTTCTGTTTCTCCATTTTAGCATCACAGTCTTCTGGAGTCCTCTGCTCCATTTCTGACTACTGAAATCTTCCTCCAGGAGGCATAACTGTTAGAAGGCATTAGGCTTAAACCTATCATTCATTCAGATTTTCTCAAATACAATAGAGAATTTTCCCAAAGAAACCCAAATATCATCTGAGAAATAGAGGGATATTGGAAATTGCCCCTAAGACTCTTCAAGAATAAAAGAAAAAATTAGAAACATCCTGCAAGCCAACCACTTGCAGAGTGAAGAGAGAGTGGAAGGAAGTTTTTGAACCTCAAAGCAATTTCTCTCTCCCTTTCACCCTCCAAGCCACTCCCCGAGCATATTTTTAAGGAGTCTAAAGGTCAACGTGATAAGCAAAAGCAACTATCTACACACTAGACTAGATTTTGTGTGGGAAAAGTTTATAAGGGAGTTTCTCATTTGGATTGAAGCCTTTTAATTGTAGCCATTTAATGAGTCTGAACATCAATCCCTTGGGCTCATAATTGCCAGTATCTCCATGCCAGAGTGAAAAAGTACTTCTTTTCCAACTACTCAGAGCTCATCCTCCATAAGCTTATTCTGAGGCAGTGACACTCAGTACCCTCACTCCTATAAAAGCAATGGGGCATTTAAAGCAAAATTATCAAGGTACCAGAGAACTTCTTGGAACACAAGGTGGATATCATGGGGATGAACATTCCCTCTTTCTGAGTCTTATTTCCCCAGGAGTAGAAAAAGAAATATTAAGGGATCATGAAGAATCCTGATAGCCCGTCTATATTGTAAAGGATTGGTTCCTTCTCCAAGCCCTAAAACTAGTGTTCTGATTTAAAGAATTGTTCTGATTTAAAGAATTGTTCTGATTTTTGCCCATCCAAAATCACTTCCACAAGACTACAGGGTTACCACTTCCTTGCTGTCTGCCAGCCAAGACCAACCTTCTGCCAGCTTTGTCGAGGCTATAAATAGCCAAAGGCAGATTCCCAGTGGGAAATAGAGGCTGTATTTCAATCTCAGGGGCTGCTCCCATTTCTAAGCCTCTCGCTCGGATGACTTATTACATATTGACATGTGCTGATGCCAGCCTAAGAGGATTATGATGTGGAACCTTAATAAGGTTTAATAAGCATTTTTCATAAGTGATTCATGGTGGGGGGAGGCTTAATTCTGTTTCCAAAAGCTTGGAGATTTAGGTACTTCGAAGATTTAAATCAATGTGAATAGAGTTTTAAATCCAATAAAATAGTCAATAGCTGCTACTTTCTATTCCTGAACTGAAGACAGATTGAGTTGGTCTCTATCCTCAGACTCCCAAGAGTGAAAGCAGCACACCTGAGGAAAGCAGAAGGGGAAAGCAACTTCCTTCATTTCGTCCCTATTCTTTGATCAAGAAAAGGCACATGAGATGAAGTTTTCTAGACTTCATAAATAGATTTTATATAGCATTTTTATGGCCAAAACTGAAGACAAGTACATGTACCAAGTATGGAGGAAGCCACTGCAGCAATCAGAGCCATGAAAAAAAGAAAGTCACCTAGACAGAATAACAGTCCTGCTGAGAATTACAAACATGGATAGGCAGCCTGATGAAACACTTGTAACAAATCCTCCTCAAAATATGGACCCTTGAGGAAATTCCAAGGACCTCAAAGGTGCTACCATCATCACCAGCCTCCAAAAGGATGGCAAAAGATCAGATTGCAGTGATTATTGAGGCACATCATTACTCTTTATTACTGATAAGATCCTAACTAGAGCACTCTTGGATTGGCTGCTAAAAATCTATTGTCAAGGGAATGCTCCTGGAATCACAGCTTGGCTTCAGGCTACCAAATTGTACAGTGGATACAATCTTTGCTGCATGTCAGATGTAGGGAAAGGGATGCAGGGAACAGCATGAAAGATCACGTCCCAGTTTCCACAGACTAATTAACTGTGTCTGACCTGACTAATGTGTATCTGCCCCAATACTTAGAACCTAACCAGACATATTGTAAATACTTAACGAATACCATAAAATAAAACCCTAATGAAAGCATTTAATAACATCAGGAGATCCGATCTAATCCAACTTGATTAGCTTGTACCTGCCCCGGAACATACTACGGTGCCTGGCACATAGTAAATGCTTAAGAAATACCACAAAAAAGGAGAGGGAGTAGGGGAAAGGAGGGTCAGTTGGAAAAGCCCTCTTAGTGGCAATGTGATTTTAATAGAGCTTTGAAGGTGGGGAGAGTGATGATCTGTGAGTTATGAAGGAGGAGGGATTTCCAGGCCAGAGGCAGGATGTGGGCAAGGGGTCAGCTGTGAGAGAGACAAAATCGAGGTAGAGTGAGTAGGTTGGCATTGGAGGAGTTAAGTGAGCATGCTGGGTTAGGTAGGAAATCAACAAGGTAAGATGGAATGGGGAAAGTTGATTGAGTGCTTTAAAGCCAATGGTAAGGAGATTCTTTTTAATGCAGAGTGGATAGGAAATGACTGGAGGTTCTTGAGGAGTGGGGAAACATGGACTGAACTTTTTTTTTTTTAGGAAAATGGCCTGAGAAATAATGTGAAGTATGGACTGGAGTGGGGAGAAAGATGAGCCAGGGAGATCAGCGAGGAGGCTGATTCAGTAGTCAAACCTGGTCAGGTTATGTGCTTGACTCAATGCGGTAGCAGTTTGAATAGAGAGTAAAGGAGAGATTTTTATTAATTTTATGACTATAGATCCATCAGAATTTGGTGACAGATTGAATATACAGGTTGAATTAGAGAGATGAGTTGAGGAAAAAAGCAATGTTACAGGCTTATGAGACAGGAAAGATGGTGCTGCTGTTTTCAGTGATGGGGAAGTCAGGGGGAGGAAAGGGCTTGAGAAATTTTATTCTGGACATGTTAAGTTTGAGGTGTTGGTGGACATCCAAGTAGAGATTTCCTGAGGGCAGGAGGAAATTCTAAGACTGCAGAGAAGGAGAGGATCAGGCTTGGAGATGTAAATTTGTAGATGAAGATTCTGAGAGTACTTTATGATGGCGTGACTGGCTGGGGGTGAGGATGCTTTGTCAGAGTCATCCCATATTCCCTTGGAATAAAGCAGGGCCTGGCTGCATTCAATTTATTCTATGCAGCATGCTGGAAAATGCAACAAAAGACCAAGATGTATGGTTAGAATATGCTTCTGCATCCCTGGGAAACTCGTCCAGTTTGACAAATTAGAAGCAGCATGGCTTAGTGGAAAGAGCACGGGTTTGGGAGTCAGAGGTCATGGGGTCTAATTCCAGCTCCGCCACTTGTCAGCTGTATGACTTTGGGCAAGTCACTTAACTTCTCTGTGCCTCACTGACCTTGTCTGTAAAATCGGGATTAAGACTGTGAGCCCCACGTGGGACAACCTGATTACCTTCTACCACCCCCCACAATGCGGCGCATAGTAAATGGTTAACAAATACCATCGTTATTATTATTATTATTTTTAAATTCAAGTCCTAGAATTGCTTTTGCAGACTGAGTTTTAGAGGCCCACAATCAGGAAGAAATGCAGATGATTATAAACCACTTTACCAGCACTAAGTCTGAAGAAAACTGAAATGATGTATCAGCCTGCACTAGGGAAGCCTGTCACAACCAAACTTTCATACTGGAATCAAAGAACTAACAGCTGTTACAGAATTCTGTTACCTAGGCGGCATGCTGACCGGTGATATAATAATAAACAAAGAAATGAAAAACTGAATCAAGAAGGGCAACACATCCAATGGGAGACTTTCAAATGGAGTGTGTAGCAGTTAGGTATCAGGCTCCAGAACAAATTAAAGGTCAACAGAGCTGCAGTATTGCCCAACCTTCTCTATGGCTGTGAGACACAAATCCCACACCAGGCTCCTTGGGCAGTTCCATCAACAGCATTTATGAGCTGTATTCTCTAATTAATGACAAGACAGAATCACAAACACTGGAATCTTGCAACATAGTCAACTCTCCCAGCATTGAAGCCATGATCACTTCAACATAGCTACCCAGAGTGGGATGAGTAAGGTGAACAACTGGCAACAGGGTAACAAAGAGTGGTCATGTGGAGAGCTGAAATTGAGAAAGTCAGGAGGGCAGAGAAAACGTTTTAAAGACAGAGTAAAACGAAACCTCAGACAAGGAAGCATCACAGCAGAAACATGAGAATTGATTGCAGAGGGTAGGCCAGCAAGGCATACTGCTATTTAGAAAGGAGTGGCTCTTTCTGAGAAAAGAGACAAAGAAGATAAATAGGCACTCCAGACGTCAAACATAACAACACATCAGGGGACCAGTACTTTTCTGTGTACAATTTTGCCAGCACTCTGGGTCCCATTTTACCCTTTTCAGTCACACATGCACTCAGATGAATTCTATGATCAGTTGTATCTTCTCCAAATATGGACAACTTTACAGATGTACAAACAGATACATAAGATGGATATGTAGACTAAATATACAAAAATACCAAAGTGCTTTTACGTTAGGTCTTTTTTATCCTCACAGCATACCTGCGAGGTAAAGGACAGGTATCATTTATCCCCATTTTACTTAAGTGATTTGCTTAAAGTCACAAAGCAGGCAAGTAGCAGAGCTGGGACTCAAACATCGGTCTTCTGACTCCTTAACTATATTCTTTCCATGCTGCTACTCCCCTCTTTCCTATAATTTTTTTTTTTTTTATGCCAAATAGACGACAGCCCTGCAGAGGTTATTTCCAGCCCAAACCATGCTCTGGATCCTCAAAGGCACTCCTTATCCATGGATGTGAAATTTTCATATCAGGCATGGGAAAAGAACACATCACCTTTTCCCACCCCACCTCCCCATTTAGGTCCAAAGAAGTAATCCTATGTGAAGTCAAGGTAGCCAGAATCCTGCTCAGTGTTCATTACGCCTATAAGGCCTCCAGTTTAAACAGCCAAAACAGATTCAAATGGTCATAGTTCCTAGGGGATTCACCTCCAGATGCTTGTACCCCCTGAACATCATTCCCAGAAACATCATCTTTGTAAAGTGGTCACTTCTGGGAATCAATCATCTGTATTACCCACCACCCTTAATGTGAACCAGAGGAAAATGTACTTTTGAATAACTGAAACCAAATTCTGAAAGGATAAAAGTGCTCTGAGCCATTATGACACCAGAGAATCTAAACTTGCTAAAACAAAAACTCCCATCCCATGAGTGCTCCCGAACACATGCACAAATGGGATCAGAATAACCACTTTAGTTCTCAGTCAGATATGTGTGTGTGTGTGTGTGTGTGTGTGTGTACTTGTACTCCAACTTGTACTTCCCAAGTGCTTAGTACAGTGCTCTGCACACAGTAAGCGCTCAGTAAATACGATTGATTGATTGATTGTCTTCAAGATAAACACTAAAGTAGTGAATGGAATTTGAGTATATGCCCAGTACATCAGAGTAAGAATCAGTGTGCCACAGAGGGGTTGGGAAGGGGTGTGTGGGTGGGGGGTTGGGAGAAGCCTTGATCTGTGAGGCCGTTAATTCACCCTCATATTCCCATCTCCACTCACCAACTTCTGAACTAGGAACATGCCTACCAAACCGTTTGTAGACTATAAGTGTGCACAAGAATAGAGCTGAATAAACCAAGACAGTTGATAAAGTACGGCCAGAGCTGGAGAAAGTGTGTGTGTGTGTGTATAGATACTGACACATGTATATGCTAGGAAAAACTGTTTTAGGAACAGTATCCATCCACCACTAGAAAAAATACTTAGCAACTGAATTGTTTACTAAAGATCCAGCCCCCCAAATATCAGAACGAGAGGCAGTGTTGCCTAGGAATGGTTCTAGGAATCAGAAGATCTGGGTTCTAATCCTGGCTGTGCCACATAATTGCTGGGTGACCTTGGGCAATCAAAACTTCTCTGTGCTTCAGTTCTCTCACTGAAAAATGGGGATTCAATACCTGTACTCCCAACTACTTGGGCTGTGAGTCCCATATGAGAGCTGATTATCTTGTATCTACCCCAGCGCTTAATAGAATGCCAGATAGTATTTAAAAATACCACAATTATTATTATTCCTTATCTGCAGACTATGAATCCAGTCTTCCCCCTTCTTCAGGAACTTTCTTCCCACAGTATGTTAGTTGGTACAGGGAGCCGTGGTATTTTTTTTAGACAACTAGGATGCCATTTCAAGAGTTAATGCGCCACCCACTAATTCCTCGAGCTCTGGTACTCCGGAGCTAATCATTTACTGGTTCCAACTGCCAAAAAATAATGATGGCATTTGTTAAGTGCTTACTATGACTATGTGCAAAGCACTGTTCAAAGTGCTGGGGGGGGATACAAGGTGATCAGGTTGTCCCACTTGGAGCTCAGTGTCTTAATCCCCATTTTACAGATGAGGTAACTGAGGCTCAGAGAAGTGACTTGTCCAAGGTCACACAGCAGATGTGGCGGAGCGGGGATTAGAACCCATGACCTTTGACTCCCAAGCCCGTGCGCTTCCCACTGAGCCATGCTGCTTCCCAGTAACTGACACTGCAGTGTAAATGAGAGCAGGTAGGAGGTTTAGCTACTGCAGAGCGCAGTGATGGTATAAAATGGATACAACTGTACCTATTGCTCATTACTCACTCACTCGTCAGTCAGTCATCCATCCGTCCATCCATCCAACCGTTTATTCATTCATTCATTCACTCATTTGTGCCTCAGTGGAAAAAGCCCGGGCTTTGGAGTCAGAGGTGATGGGTTCAAATCCTGGCTTCGCCGATTGTCAGCTGTGTGACTTTGGGCAAGTCACTTCACTTCTCTGGGCCTCAGTGACCTCATCTGGAAAATGAGGATTAAGACTGTGAGCCCCCCGTGGGGCAATCTGATTACCTTGTAACCTCCCCAGCGCTTAGAATCAATCAATCAATCATATTTATTGAGCACTTACTGTGTGCAGAGCACTGTACTAAGCACTTGGGAAGTACAAGTTGGCAACATATAGAGACAGTTCCTACCCAACAGTGGGCTCATAGTCTAAAAGCGGGAGACGGAGAACAAAACCAAACACAGTGCTTTGCACATAGTAAGCGCTTAATAAATGCCATCATTATTATTGTTATTATTGTAAGTGGACATGTTTCTAAATATGGTGGTCATCATGTTCAGGTCAAATGTGTATGCTGTCTTCTGACTACTATGTCAGTTGATGGTATCTATTGAGTACTTACTATGTGTTAAGCACGCTACTAAGTGATTGGAAAAGTACAGCACGCTAGAGTTGGTAAACCTGATCTCTGCCCTCAAGAAATAAATGTCTAATGGAGAAACAGAAAAACTCATCATCAGCCCAAAATATCCACATGTTCCGACTAGTTTAGGTCCCAGGTAGAGTGAACGATAGTTTTTACTATAAAAATTGACTTTACCTTGAATGATTTTAGCAACTTCAATTAATATTTAACCCTTTATTCCTAGAATCCAAACCCTGAGTAAGGTAGGACATTATTAAATTTTGGCCTAGAGAAGATAAGAAACTGAGGATTGCTTTTTTTATTAGCTAATGTAGTCTATTCCACAAATTACAAAGCAAAAATTCAGCAGGGCTCAAAGTGAGGAAGAAAAGTTTGGTCACTTGATTTGTTGACCAGAGTGCTGGAAAGTTCTGCACAAAGTAGCAGCACGGCTTAGTGGAAAGAGCACGGGCTTGGGAGTCAGATGATGTGGGTTCTAACTCCGGCTCCACTGCTTGTCAGCTGTGTGACCTTGGACAAGCTGATTGAACTTCTCTGTGACTCAGTTACCTCATTTGTAAAACGGGGATTAAGACTGTGAGCACCATGTGGGACAACCTGATTACCTTGTATCTATCCCAGCACTTAAAACAGTGTTTGGCACATGGTAAGCACTTAACAAATGCCATAATTATTTATTATTATTTATTACAAAGGTTTTTTCCATTAATTTTCTACCTTATATTTTGCCTCCCTTCCATTTCCAAAGAAAAAATCTCAGTGCTTCTTTTTCTGTAACCGTCTTGTCCTTGTGACTACTAACCTGTGTGCACACCTGTGCTGCTTCAGCAGCACATGTACTAAAATTGGAATGATTCAGAGAAGATAAGCACAGCCCCTGCACGAGGACATGCAAATTCATAAAGCACTCCATATTTTGACAGACACTTCCTCTCCCCACTTTCAAAGCCTTACTGATGGCACATCTCCTCCAAGAGGCCTTCTCTAAGCCCTTTTTTCCCTCTCTTCAACTCCCTTCTGGGACACCATGACTTGCTCCCTTTACTTATCCCCTCTCCCAGCCCCACAGCAATTGTTCACATATTTGTAATTATTTATATTAATGGTCATCTCCCCCTCTATATTTCATTCATTCATTCAATCGTATTTATTGAGTGCTTACTGTGTGCAGAGCACTGTACTTGGGAAGTACAAGTTGGCAACATATAGAGATGGTCCCTACCCAACAGTGGGCTCACAGTCTAGAAGGGGGAGACAGAGAACAAAACAAAACATATTAACAAAATAAAACAAATAGAATATGTACACGTAAAATAAATAGAGTAATAAACACATACAAACGTATATACATATATACAGGTGCTGTGGGGAAGGGAAGGAGGTAAGGCGGGGGGGAAGGAGAGGGGAGGAGGGGAAGAGGAAGCAGGGGGCTCAGTCTGGGAAGGCCTCCTGGAGGAGGTGAGCTCCCAGTAGGGCCTTGAAGGGAGGAAGAGAGCTAGCTTGGTGGATGTGGGGAGGGAGGGCATTCCAGGCCAGGGGGATGACATGGGCCGGGGGTCAACGGCGGGACAGGGGAGAACGAGGCACGGTGAGGAGATTAGCGGCAGAGGAGCGGAGGGTGTGGGCTGGGCTGGGCTGGAGAAGGAGAGAAGGGAGGTGAGGTAGAAGGGGGCAAGGTGATGGAGAGCCTTGAAGCCCAGGGTGAGGAGTTTCTACCTGATGTGTAGGTTGATTGGTAGCCACTGGAGATTTTTGAGGAGGGGAGTAACATGCCCAGAGCGTTTCTGGACAAAGACAATCCGGGCAGCGGCGTGAAGTATGGATTGAAGTGGGGAGAGACACGAGGATGGGAGATCGGAGAGGAGGCTGATACTTCAAGCTCATTATGGGCAGGGAATGTGTGCAATATGGTCATATTGTACTCTTCCAAACACTTAGTACCGAGCTCTGCACTCAGTACTCAAATACGATTGACGGACTGATTGGTAAAGTGCATATATTTATGATTCCAAAGACATGAGATGGCATTTTAACAGATACCTACTAACATACGGCACTCTTCTTGAGCTGGTCGAGCCAACCTGATCATCATCATCATAATAATAATAACAATAATAATAATAGTGGTATTCGTTAAGAGCTTACTATGTGCAAACACTGTTCTAAGCACTGGGGGAATGCAAGGTGATTAGGTTTTCCCATGTGGGGCTCACAGTCTTAATTCCCATTTGACAGATGAGGTAAATGAGGCACAGAGAAGTTAAGTGACTTGCCCTAAGTCACACAGCCTATAAGTGGCGGAGCAGGGATGAGAACCCATGCACTCTGACTTCCAAGCCCGGGCTCTTTCCACTGAGCCACGCTGCTTCTCTGATCATCTTGTATCTACCACAGGACTTAGTACAGTGTTTGGCACATAGTAAGCACTTTATTATTATGATGATGATTATCATTATTAAAATGTGATGCTGGTTCCAGTTTGCCTTTTCATTGGATCAATCTCTCAGTAGCAGTGGGTCGGTTAAGTTTTCCCTCCTGTTGTTCTTGTGTTCCAGGTTTGATAACGTGCAGTCTAGCAGGGGACGTGACATTACTAATCCTCAAATGACAGACGTCTGGGTGCGATAGGGCAGGCCACACGAGAACTAGAGGTGGTAAAGAACAAATAATTTGTCAGATCTTCTTGAAGAAGTCCAAAAGGAGGGCTTAATGAGCTTATGGAAAACAGACTAGTTCTTACTTTAACGCATTCTAGGCAAGGGAACGCTTGAGGAGTCTGGAGGGAATTGAGTAGGGTGTTTCAGGAAACCAGTGAGGGGAAAGTGGACTACCTTTCAATCAAGGTGGCAGATAGAGAAATTGTCCTAAAGGTACTGTCAAAATATCAAAATCTTCCACACAAATGTGAAAAAATAAAATATGAGAATTGGAATGCTTGGTGGCAAGTGAGGGCCTTGGCATAATTGGAATCTCTGACATTTCATTCATTCAATCGTATTTATTGACATTTGGCCAGGTTATGAGACTATAAACATTTCGGAAAAGACCAAGAATAGGTACCCCCTGGAATTGAGAAAGACTGGCACTGTGAGGGACAAAATACACAGAAATATCACAGAATTCTTAGTGGGTGAAAGAACCACCATGGACACTCTAAATAAAATTCCAAACTTTAACAAAAATAGCATAATAATAGTGTTCTATAGATCATCCTAGATGAAGAAAATTAACAGAAAAGATATTATCCTTCGTAGTCTCCTTCACGTTCATAGAAAATACCACTTACAAGAGAAGTTCACCTATGAGTGTCTGTGTAGTCAAAAATGGGTAGTCCCAGCCACATTGGAACTCAAAAAGGTCATTCCTTACAGCATTGTTTTGCTTAATGTCTGTAGCACCTGGGGCTGTTTTCCTTTTGTATCCTTGTCTCTCTTTCCATGTGAATTTTTGCTCAGAGGGCCACTCTCTTCTTAATGGCAGTGCCTCCTCAGCAACTGACACCCAGTTTTCAGCTGGGATGCCAATTGAGGCTATTGAAAGAAACTGGGAAAACTGAAAATCAGAGCAGTAGTAATACTGGGAAACTTCAATCATACCCACCTAGATTAACTAAATAACTCATCAGGAAAAGTGGTAAAGGTAGGGTTTTCAGATAGGCTACATAATTTTTCTAGAAAGCTAGTCATAAAGCCAACAAGGAAAAATAATTTAATTCTGAGTAGTGAACACAATCTATTACAAAAGGTATATGTGGGAGAGCCACTCTAGACTAATGATCACAACTCAATAAAATTTAGCATTCTTGTTGGGGGTAGAGGGGAGTAAAGAAAAAAAATCTCAAGGCTATTTCATTTTTGAAAAGGAAACAAAAAATGTGAACTACAGATACAGTGCTTTGCACCCAGTAAGCTCAATAAATTCGATTGAATAAATAATCTGAAAGGAATAAACAAAATGAAACAAAAATTGTGACATACTAGAAACCTTGAGGATACTTTTTAAAATGCCACCCTATATAAAACCAGGTAAAATGTGTAAAAGATTTTTTTTAATGAGGTGATCAAGTAGAAACCCTGCATGAGTTATTGGCAAGGTATCAGAGGTCATAGGGGAAAGAGAAAGTCATTCTTTAAAAAATGGAAATCTCACCCAAGTGAGAACAGGAAACCATTAAAAGTGGCAGGTAAGGTTCACAAGGGAAATTAGGTGAGTCCAAAAGGAATTTAAAGGACACAGTGAAATAATTACCAACGCTAATGACAAAAGAGTCTTCTAATATGTCAGATCAACAGTGGAATCTCTTGATGACCATGGAATAAAAGGTTTACACCTAAATAAAAAAAAAGAAGAACTGGAGCAAATTGTGGTGATCACATAGATGATGATGCGGCTCACTGTATTTCTTAAGTGCTTACCATGTGCAAAGCACTATATTAAGTGCTGTGGGGGTTAGAAGATATTCAGGGCAGATGCAGTCCATATATACAAGAGGCTTCCAGTCTAAGTGGGAGGGTGGACAGGTATTTCATCCCCATTTTATAGATGAGGAAAAATGAAGCACAGAGAAATTGAATGACTTGCCCAAGTTGACGCAGTAGATGAGAAGCAGCGTGGCTCAGTGGAAAGAACCCAGGCTTGGGAACCAGAGGTCATGGGTTCTAAACCCAGCTCTGTCACTTATCAGCTGTGTGACTTTGGGCAAGTCACTTAACTTCTCTGGGCCTCAGTTACCTCATCTGTAAAATGGGAATTAAGACTGTGAGCCCCATGTGGGACAACCTAATCACCTTGTATTCCCCCCCAGTGCTTAGAACAGTGCTTGCACATAGTAAGCACTTAACAAATACCACCATTATTATTATTATTAAGTAGCAGAGCAGGATTAGAACACAGATCCTCTTATTCCCATGACCGTGCTCTATCCACTAGGCAACACTGCTTCTTAATTTCAGGACAAATTGTTGAACTAGAAAATCACCAGGATCAAATGGACCCTTCCAAAAATTCTAAAGGAACTCAGAGGGGAGATTTCTTTTTCTTTCTCTTTTTTTTAAATGGTATTTTTGTTAAACAGTTACTGTGTGCCAGGCACTGTACTAAGCACTGGGGTAGATACAACATAATCAGGTTGGACAGTCCATGTCCCACATACACCTCACAGTCTTAATCCCTGTTCTAAAGATGAAGTAATAAGGCACTGTGAAAGTAAGTGACTTACCCAAAGTCATATGGCAGACAAGTGGCAGAGCTGGGATTAGAACCCAGGTCCTTGTGATTCCCAAGCCCGTTCTCTATCCACTAGACCATGCTGTTAATTCTATTAGCAGAATGTGTTTCAATAGTTTTAGGGAACACTTAGAAGGAAAACCTCTTGGGACAGAAGACAATATGGTTTCAGAAAGGGGAAATTATGCTTCACTAATCTGATAGGGGGTCTTTGAAAAAAATCAACAACTAGGAAAATAGAAGGGTGTCAAAGACAGAATATATTTAGATTTGCATAGGTTCTTTAAGGATCATCCACAGCAAAGGTCTTTTTCAAGTTAGCCAGTCAATGATATTTATTGAGCACTTACTGTGTGCAAAGCATTGTACTAAACATTTGAAAGAGTACAATAGGTGCAATATATACTATGATTATCAACAGGATCTTAAAATCCTAAAGTTCATTATGGGTGGGGAATGTGTTCCCTAATTCTGTGGTATTGTATTCTCCCAAGCACAAAGTATAGTGCTCTACACATAGTAAGCACTTAATAAATGCCACTGATTGCTAAGAGAAGCAGCATGGCTCAGTGGAAAGAGCATGGGCTTGGGAGCCAGAGGTCATGTGTTCTAATCCCGGCTTTGCCACTTGTCAGCTGTGTGACTTTGGGCAAGTCACTTAACTTCTCTGGGCCTCAGTTCCCTCATCTATAAAATGGGGATTAAGACTGTAAGCCCCATGTGGGACAACCTGATCACCTTGTATCCCCCCACCCAGTGCTTAGAACAGTACTTGACACATAGTAAGCGCTTAACAAATGCCTCATTATTATGATTAATGTGGTCCCTGGAGACTGGTGCTAGGGCAAATCTTGTTAATTCTCCTTAGAAAGTATTAATAAGAGGTATTATTTGGTGAAATCTCAGAGTTTGCAGATGGTTAGCTCTTGCAGATGGTGTAGTGCTAGGCAAATAGAATAAATTGCAAGAAGAAATCATGAAGCTGAGTGAATGGATTGAAAAATGGCAGAGGAGTAACAAAACAAGCAAGTGCAAAGTAATGCATCTTGGGATGAAAAAATAATCCCAATTATGATGCGTGATTGAGGGCTCAGATGTACTGATCAATGCGGCATGAAGAGCTTGGAATCATTCTTGGCTGTACTTTTCAATCACCGGTCTAAGGCCTAGTGAAATTGGGTCATTATAGGGAAGAAGGTAGAAAAAAAAGGAAGGCACAGTTTAGCCCGTTTATAAATCCATGGTACACTTGCATCTAGATAGAAAGTGCAATCCTGCACCTTAGGAAAGACATAATAGAACTGGAGAAGGTTCAAAAAAGGGCAATTAAGATGATCAAGGTGATGGAGAAGCTCTTTCAGGAGGACAAACAGAAAGAGTTAAGATTCTTTGGTCAGGAAAGATACAGCCTGATAAGGCACAATATTGAAATAAGACTGACTCTAAGCTCGTTGTGGGCAGAGAAGATATCTACTGACTGTTGCACTGTACTCCCCCAAGTGCTTAGTACAGTTCTCTGTACCCAATAAGCATGATAAATATCAATGACTGATTGATAAACCCAATTATGAAGGGTGGGGACAAGATTAACCCAGAATGATTGTACACCAAAAGGAAAAAACATTCACTGAAGCTTGAGCATATGGAAGTTCCAAATCAAATATGAGGAATCACTTCAACATTTAACAGGTGGTCATTATAGGAAATTGCACGGTCTTAGTAGAGTCCACAATGTTTTGGATGGTCATGAATGGATGGTCCATAAGAGGAAATATAGGGATGGAGAAGACGTGAGTAGGAGAAAAGTTAGGGATGTTCAATCATACAAACCCTAAACCCTCCCATGGTTCCTCGCATCAATCAATCATGTTTGAGTGATTTCTATGTGCAGAACATTGTGCTAAGCACTCAGGAGAGCTCAGTATAACAGAGTTGGTTGACACATAACCAGCCCACAATGAGCTTACAATCTAAGCTCATTGGCAAAGTGGATAGAGCATAGGCTTGGGAGTCAGGTGGTCATGGGTTCTAATCCTGGCTCTGCCACTTGTCTTCTGTGTGGCCTTGGGCAAGTCACTTAACTGGGCCTCAGTTACCTCATCTGTAAAATGGGGATGTAGACTGCAAGCCCAGTGAGGACAAGGACTATGTCCAACCAAATTGCTTGTATTCACCCCTGCATCTAGTATAGTCTCTGGCATGTAGTAAGAGCTTAACAAATACTATAATTATTATTACCCTGTTGTCCCTGTCAGAGATGGGTTGCTGGGCTGGAGAAACACACTTCTGTCCCAGGAATGCCTATCTTTGTATTCTCAGTTCAACTAGATACACGTGCCTGAATCCCTACTGGACATACTATTGATTAGGACTCGAATTTCTTTAACCATATTCATTAAGGCTGCTAAACAGCAGACGCAGACCTGCCTGTGGCAGCATTGGTTTGTCTATTGACCAGTCAAAGGGGAACACGTTCTCCCAGAACCCTGGATAGCAGGTTGGATCCAGAGAGGATCCGGCTGCCTTTACGTCTGAGCAGAGAATAAAACTGCTCCAGGGCTTAACAGGCTGCTTCCGAGAAATGCCTTCTTCTGGGAAAGGAGGAGAGGTGGGGAGGCAGTCGAGGGCACGAAAGGTCAGATTAGGAGAATTTTAAATGCCAGGAACAGTTTATTGATTTTATTCTTTTTTTTAAATTGACTAGGTAAAATCATTCATAATGTACTCTCTCAAACCACTGGCAATACTTATTCTAATCACTGCCAGGAGAAAATGGATTTGAAACATTAACTAAAAAGAAATGTTTCATGTGATGTGAAAAGTGGGGCTTTGTTCCCATCCAAAAGCAATGTGCTTTAATAGCATCGCTGAAGGTATTTTCCAGAGATAATTTCAAATAAACTATAATCATTCCGGCCTATTTCAAGTGGCAATTTTTAAATTAGAGTATTAGAATAATAAAACTCTCTAGCATCACTCTCTCAGAGATGTACAATAGAAAAAAACCTATTGGATGGATAACCTTGTTCATCAAGATTATATTTTTTTTCCCCAAGGCCAGTACTCTACCTTGGGTTCACTTCAATGTTTGCTTATGAAATGAATTTTCTACGGGCCAGATGAATTTATTTAACCAGTCTATTCTTTCATCAGATTTTCTCTTTCATTTGTCCCTCCAGTTTCCACTGAAAGCTACCTCTACTTCCAACGCTTTATTGAAGTGTTAATTTATTCCATAATAGTCACTCTGAAAATATTGCCATTCGGTCAATAGAAATAACATTAATTAACCCTATTTTGTGGCTGCCATTCTCAAGTATTCATACTTCACCAGGTCATTACATGACTTACTAAACAGTGCCAGGATAGCAATGCACCATGGAACTCTCTCTGAACCGTTATGACCAAGCCTGGTGTCGTATATGGGTGGAGAATATGGAGAGAGGAGCTAAAACCTAACAACCCGAAGTTACAGGCTGGTATACATTGAACCAGACAGAACACTGAGGAATATGACATGACCAGGGGTTTAATATATGGTTCATGGAATCGTGGTTTAATATTTCACAACCCAGTTTTAAACCAAGCATAAGATAAATTAGTAGTATGGGAGCAATAGAGGCAATTCCACATAGACTATGGATGATTATGTGATGAATGAATTTAAAAATGCAGGAAGAGGATGATAGAGGCGGCTTTGACCAACACACAGTGACTTCAGTGCCGTGGACTGGATAGTTTAGGGGTTTTTGCAGATTTTGAGTCATTCATCTGCTTTCTAAAATGTTGCACTGTACTGTCCCATCAGTTCTTCTACAACTGTGTTTTCACAACAGATTTTGGAGAGAGGGTAATGGCAACATTACGGGACAGTTGTACACCTATGCATGGCATCGGAACCAGGGTGAGAACCACAGTGAGAACTTCCTTCATACTGTGTTCTGCAGCTGGGATCCTCTCTGGATACAACCTGCTATCCAAAGCTCTGGGAGACTTTGATCCCTTTTGACTGGGGGTCATATGACAGCCGGCTGAATTATTTTTACTTCGACAAAAGTTAAACAGCCGCATCTCCCTAGCATCTCTGGAAGCTCTATCATCCCTTTCCTCTGGTCTGCCCCCATCCAAGTAGCGTGGCATAGTGGATACAGCATGAGTCCGGGAGTAAGAAGGGCATGGGTTCTAATCCCAGCTCTGTTACTTGTCTGCTGTGTGACCTTGGACAAGTCACTCCACTTCTCTGGGCCTCAGTTCCCTCATCTGTAAAATGGGGATTTAGACTGTGAGCCTAGCGTGGGACGGGGAATGCGTCCAACCAGAGAATGCGTCCAGAGAAAGCAACGTGGCTCAGTGGAAAGAGCATGGGCTTTGGAGTTAGAGGTCATGGGTTCTAATCCTGGCTCTGCCACTTGTCAGCTGTGTGACTTTGGGCAAGTCACTTAACTTCTCTGTGCCTCGGTTACCTCATCTGTAAAATGGGGATTAAGACTGTGAGCCCCACGTGGGACAACCTCTTCACCTTGTAACCTCCCCAGTGCTTAGAACAGTGCTTTGCACACAGTAAGCACTTAATAAATGCTATTAATAAATAAGTATCCACCCTGCTTGTATCCACCCTACCGCTTAGTTCAGTGCCTAGTACATAGTATGAGCTTATATAATTATTATTATTCTTTCCCTACTGCTTTTAAATGCCCCCTCAGTGCCCCCAAATTCACCTTCCTCCCTGTTCCCAGGACCTCCCCCATCTTCCTCCACCTGGCATCATCTGCTTTTTTATTCTTTTTTTGTAACCTCTCTCACTGAGATCTCATTCCCCAACTACACTCCCCAGAACCAACATGGCCATGGGGACAGGACAAAGCCAGGATTGGGAAATGGGGTGACAGTGAGAGTCTTGCCACAGGCTTATTTCAAACTCCAGCTGGGGTAATTCTGGAGACTAAGTGGGGAAGTGGCAGGCCCAGCCAGAAAAAGATTTTAAGAAATGGTTTTAGTAGCACTGAAAGCAGCAATCAATGGAATTTATTGAGAATTTACTAGGTGCAGAGCACTATACTATATGCAGAAAACTGTACTCTCTGCAGAGTAATTTGGGAGAGTGCAATACAAGAGAATTAGCAGAGAAGAGAAAGGTCTGGGTAGGAGAAGGAGGTGGGATGGGTCTCAAGTGGAGCACACTGCAGCCATGGAAAAATGGGAAAGAGGCACAAAAGGATGGGGGAGTAGGGGAGTGGGAGAGGGGAAGAGGGGGGAGGGAGGGAGAGAGGGAGAGAAAGAGACAAAGAGAGAAAGAGTACCAGAGAGGACTCAAGACTCCTTAATAATCTGGAAGCATTTCCAGCATGAGGTTGAAGTGACTATTTTACTTCTGAAATAAAAGTTAACTAACCTATAGGTGAGCCCTTCAAGGGCAGAGATTGATAATAATAATAATTTTTATAACATTGGTTTAAATGCTTTCTTTTGCCAAACACTGTTCTAAGTGTGGGGTGGATGCTAGTTAATTTGCATGTCTTTTTGTGTATGTGTCTCATGAGTAGCATCATTTATATATAGCAGTTTCTGAATCCTGGCCTCAAAGATTTTTGATGATGTTCATAACTTCCTGAGCTGGCAAACTTTCCTGGTAGGTTGGAAGCAGAAGCAGTGTGGTCTATGGAACAGAGCATGCTCTCAACGAGTTTATAGTTTAGAGAGGGAGACAAACACTAAAATAAATTACAGGTAGGAGGAAGTTTATAAGTGCTTTGGGAAGAGGGAGTTAAATAAGTACTTTTTTTTTTCCAATGGTATTTGTTAAGCAGGCATTACACTAAACACTGGGTTGGAAACAAGCTAATCAGGTTGGACAGGGACTCTGTCCAAACTTCATTCATTCAGTTATATTTATTGAGCACTTATGTGCAAAGCACTGTACTAAGCACTGTACAGAGAGTACAATACAACAAAATAGACCCATTCCCTGCCCAAAATGAGCTCACAGTCGAGAGATGAGCTCAATCTGATTAACTTGTATCTACACCACACTTAGAACAGTGCTTGGCACTTAGTAAGTGATAAACCAATACCATAATTATTAGTAGTAGCAGTAGTAAGTGTTCAATAAATGCAACTGACTGAATGAGGGAATCTCCACTAGACTACAGTAGGGTTGGGGGTCCAGTCCTAGTAAATTTATTGAATAGATTTGATACACCTGAAGAAGAAAGTAGTAGCCTAATGGATACAGCATGTGCCGGACAGTCAGAAGGACATGGGGTCTAGTCCCGGCTCCACCACTTGTCTGATAGTGTGACCTTGGGCAAATCACTTAACTTCTCTGGGCCTCAGTTTCCTTGTCTGGAAAATGCAGATTACAACTGTGAGACCCATGTAGGACATGGACTGTGTCCAACCTGACTGATAACCTTGTACCTCTCCCAGAGTTTAGAACAGTGCCTGGCACATAGTAATAATAGTAATGAAAAGGAGTGTGGCTCAGTGGAAAGAGCAAGGCTTGGGAGTCAGAGGTCATGGGTTTGAATCCCTGCTCCGCCACTTGTCAGCTATGTGACTTGGGGCAATTCACTTCAAGCGCTTAGTACAGTGCTCTGCACATAGTAAGCGCTCAATAAATACGATTGATTGATTGATTCTCTGGGCCTCAGTTACCTCATCCATAAAAGGGGAATGAAGACTGTGAGCCCCAAGTGGGACAACCTGTTAACCTTGTATCCACCCCAGTGCTTAGAACAGTGCACGTCACATAGTAAGCATGTAACAGATACCATCATTATTATTACTAATAATAATTATGGCATATGTTAAGCACATACTACATGCCAGGCACTGCATTAAATGCTGGGGTTGATACAATCAAATCAGGTTGGAGACAGTCCCTGGCTCTACGTGGGGTTCAAAATCTCAATCCCCATTTTACAGATAACTCAGGCACAGAGAAGTTAAGTGACTTGCCCAAAGTCACATAGCAGACAGTGGCAGAACCAGGACTAGAACCAGTATTAGAAGAGAAGCAGTGTGGCTAAGAGAAGCAGCATAGCTCAGTGGAAAGAGCACGGGCTTGGTAGTCAAAGGTCATGGGTTCTAATCCCAGCTCCGCCGCTTGTCAGCTATATGGCTTTGAACAAGTCATTTAACTTCTCTGTGCCTCAGTTCTCTCATCTGTAAAATGGGGATTAAGACTGTGAGCCCCACGTGGGACAATCTGATCACCTTGTATCCACCCCAGCGCTTAGAACAGTGCTTTGCACATAGTAAGCACTTAACAAATGCCATCATTATTATTGTTCACTCATGATCTTCTGATTCCCAGGCCCATGTTCTATCCACTATGCCATAATAAGCGCTTAATAAATGCCATAAATACATTTTTAAAAATGGAACAAGGGCATCTGAAAACTGGAATCAAATGTTCTTCAATTCACAGGAAAGTTTTCCAGCTCAACAGTTCCAACTTGTCTTATGCTGTTGAGTCATTTCCGATCCATAGCAGCTCCATGGACACATCTCTCCGAGAACATCCCACCTCCTTCTGCAACTGTTCTGGTAGTGTTTTCTTGGTAAAAATATGGAAATGGTTTAGCATTGCCTCCTTCCAGGCAGGAAATTTGAGCCCCTGCCCTTGACCCTCTCCCATGCTGCTGCTGTCTAGCCCAGGTGAGTTTTGACTTGTAGCAGATTGGCTAGCAAGTGGAAGGCACTGGCCAAGCTGGGAATGAAATGGATAGACTTCTGCTTGACTCTTCTTCCCTTAGCTGAAACTGGTAGAGTACTGGAAACTCTCCAGGTGCAAAATATTTGAGCCCGGGAGTCAGAAACCGCTAAAATAATGATGATAATGATAATAATAAAAGTGTTAGGTTCTTACTAGGTGCCATGTATTCTACTAGGCACTGGGATAGATAGAAAATAATGAGTTTGGACACAGACTGTGAGATTCATGTGGGACAGGGATTAAGTAGGAGAGAGGATAGGTAATGAATCTTCATGTTGCAGATGAGGGAACTGAGGCACAGAGAAGTTAAGTGACTTACCCAAGGTCACACAGCAGACAAGTGGTGGAGCCAGGACTAGAACCCAGGTCCTTCTAACTACCAAGCCCATGGTCTATCCAGTAGTCCTCTACTCCATCCTAATGCTCCTTGACCTCTCAGCTGCCTTCAACTCTGTGGACCACCCCCTTCTCCTGGAAATGTTATCCAACCTTGGGTTCACTAAGTCTGTGCTCTGCTGACTCTCCTCTTATCTCTCTGGAGGTTCATTTGCAGTCCCCTTTGTGGGCTCCTCATCTACCTCCCACCCCCTAACTGTGGGGGTCCCTCAAGGTTCAGTTCTAAGATCCCCTTCTATTCTCCATCAACCGCCACTCCCTTGGAGAACTCATTTGCTCCCATGGCTTCTACTACCACCTCTATGAGGATGATATCCAAATCTGCATCTCCAGCCCTGACTCTCGCCCTCTCTGCAGTCTCTTGCTTTCAAGACATCTCTACTTGGATGACCTCCCATCACCTCAAGCTTAATTTGTCCAAAACAGAACTCCTTATCTTCCCACCAACACCCTGTCCTCCCCGTGACTTTCCCATCACTGTAGATGGCACCATCATTCTTCCTGTCTCACAAGCCCATAACCTTGGTTTTACCCTTGACTCCTCTCTCTCTCTCATTCAAGCCACATACTCAATCCATCACTAAATCCTGTGGGTCCCACCCTCACAACATCACTAAAATCCACCCTACCCTCTGCATCCAAACTGCTACCACATTAATACAATCACTCATCCTATCCTGCCTGGATTACTGCATCAACCTCCTTGCTGATCTCCCAACCTCCTGTCTCTCTCAATTCCAGTCCATACTTCGCATTCAGGACGTGTCACCCCATTCCTCAAAAAACTCACTGTGGTTGCCCATCCCCCTCTGTATCAAACAAAAACTCCTCACCATTGACTTTAAGGCATTCAGTCACCTTGCCCCCTCTTAACCCTACCTCAACTCGCTACTCTCCTACTACATCCCAGCCTACACATTTCACAGCCTCCATCTCACCTATTTTGCCGCTGGTCCTCGTCCATGTCCTTCCTCTGGCCTGTAACATCTTCCCTCCTCAGATACGACAGACAACTAATTTCTCCCCCTTCAAGGCCTTCCCTAAGTCCTCACTATCATCCTCTCCCACTTCCTTCTGCTTCACCCTGATTTACTCCCTTTCCTCTTTCCCCCATCCCCAGCCCCACAACACTTATGTCTGTAATTTAATGTCTGTCTCTCCCCCTCTAGACTGTAATCCCTTTGTGATTAGGGAATGTGTCTGTTTATCGTTGTGCTGTACTCTTCCAAGCACGTAGTACAGAGCTCTGCACACAGTGAGTGCTGAGTAAATACAATTGAATTGAATTAAATACTATTGAATTGAATTGTCCAAGTTCACACAGCAGGCAATAACAGAACTAGGATTAGAACCTAGGTCCTCTGAGTCCCAGGCCCATGCTGCTCCTGTATCCAATGCACCAGGAAACTTCTCCAGCTCAACAGGTTATGAGCATCCACAAAAATCTTTGAGATCTGGATTCAGAAACTGTTACATGCAAATGAAACTATTCATGAGATACATACACAAAAAGATATGTAAATGACTATGAATCACTCTGCAGGTTAAGCTTGGCATATTGCAGTACGGTGGACTGAAAATGATTCTGAAGAAAACCAAAATTATATGTTGGTCTACATCTGAGCACCGCCTCCCCACCCCCCTACACACAACTAAAGATTTTTTTTATTAAACTAAAACTAAATGCTATCTCTGAATTTTGCTTCAGAGGCTGCAAATTATCTCCTACTGCACTGAAGGACACAGAGGTAGAAAACAAGATAAAAGGCTAATATCAAATGGCAATTTGACAGAATCAGGGGAAAATAGAGCATCAATTAACTCAGGAACTTAACCTTGCTTTCCTTATGTGCACACTTTCTATTCTATTTTCTGGTATTCTTAAGTGATTATTATGTGCCAAGCACTGTTCTAAGTACTGGAGTAGTTATAAATCAATCAGGTAATACACAGTCCCTGCCCCATATGTGCCTCACAGTCTAAGAAAGAAGGAAATCAGGTATTGGATCCCCATTTTGCAGGTAAGGAAACAGACACAGAGAAGTTAGATGACTTGCCCAAGGTCATAAAGAAGGCCAGTGGTGGAGCTGGAAATAGAACCCAAGTCCTCTGGCTCGTATTGTAACAACAAGGCCAAGGAACTTTCCCTTGCACTCTTTCCCAGCACTTAGTACAGTGCTTTGCAGTCAGGTGGCACTTAACAAATGCATTACTAACAGATTAGCAAAGGAGACAGACACTAAATGTATTACAGATGGGAGGAAGCAATGATGTAAAAAAGACATCACATTAAGGCTATAGGTTATCCAAGGCCTTAGATAACATGGAAGTACTGAAGTATCACTTTGGGGACAAATTGTTTGGGAAGATGAGAGACAGAGATATGCTTCGTAAAGGCCTTGACAACTGAGATTATAGAGGTCTGCCATGTATGAAAGGGGAGGAAGAAGCAGGATCCAAGAGCAGGCACAGTGAGTTGGTTGACTTGAGTTGAATGAAAGGAGTGGATTGTCTTAATGGGAGAAGAGATTGAATAATTATTAGGGTGGGAATAGTCTGGGTGGTGGTTAGGTCACAGCCCTGTGAGTCAACTGTTATAATCCCAGTTCTGCCACGTGTCTGCGGTGTGACCTAGGGTAAGTCATTTAATTTCTCTGTGTCTCAGTTATCTCATCTGTAAAATGGGGATTAATACTGCAAGCCCCATGTGGGATATAGGCTGTGTCCAACCTGACAAGCTTGTATCCACCTGAAAGCTTATTACAGTGCCTGGCACATAGTGCTTAACAAATGTCATTTCAAAAAAAAAGAAAAAGTGTCTTAAACCTGGCATTTAGGAGATTCTGCTTGTTGAAAAGAGGAATGGGCAACAATTATTGCTTTTTTGAGAAGGGAGACATTTTAGAAAAATGAAGTGGGCAACAGAGTGAAGTATGGACTAGAGAGGGGAGAGATTGAGGATGGGAGATCAGGGAAGAGGCTGATGCAGTAGTCGAGCAGGCTATGACAAATGTATGGACCAGTGATGTGCCTGTTTTAATGGAACGTAAAAGGGGGGATTTCTCAAAATCTTGTACAGGAAGAATGAAAAGGATACTGTGATAGACTGAATATGTCCATGAAAAGAGAAAGAAGAGTCAACAATAATGCCAAGGTGAGCGAGATGGTGGTGGTGTGGTCAATTATGATGGGAATTTGACATGGAAGAGAGGATTTGGGAGGAAGAATGAGTTCAGTTTGGGACATGTTGATGTTATGGTGTCTCTGAAATATCCAAATAGAGATGTCCCAGAGGCAGGAGGAAGTTAAGACTGCAAAAGAGGAGAGAGGTTGGGCCTAGCGAGGTAGATTTGGGAGTCACCTGCATAGAGGTGGTTATGTTGAAGCAATGGGAGCAATTGGGATCTCCAAGGGAGTGACTGTGAACTGAGAAGAGAAGGGGAGAAGTCAGAAAGGTAAGAGAAGAACTGGGAGAGGACTGTGGCAGACAAAGCAATGACGGAAGACACATTCCTGAGTAGTTTCACTAGCATCCCCTGAGGACCATAACCATTATCAAAGGGCCAACCTACAATGAGTACCTAGAAACCAGTCAATTCATGACCACTGAGGCAAGGCTCACAGCAACACAGCTCTTTAGGGTAGAACATACAAGGAAAATTGCAGTGTTCTGCACACAGTAAGGGCTCAATAAATATGATTGAATGAATGAAAACAGCAGTTTCCTTAAGCAGCTATGTGATGAACTAAAGGGAGGTACAATCAATCAGTCATTCAATCGTAATTTATTTTTAAAATGGTATTCGTTAAGTGCTTACTATGTGACAGGCACTGCTTGAAGCACTGGAGTGGACACCAAGTAATTAGGTTGGACATAGTCCAAGTCCCAAATGGGGCTCCCAGTCATAATCCCCATTTTACAGATCAGTTAACTGAGGCACAGAAAAGTGAAGTGATTTGCCCAAGGTCATACAGCAAATAGGTGGAGAAGCTGGGACTAGAACCCAGGTCCTTCTGACTCCCAGGTATGTTCTCTATCCACTAGGCCATGCTGCTTCTCAGCTTATTGAGCGCTTACTTTGTGCAGAACACTGTTCTAATTGCTTGGGAGAGGACAATATAACAGATTTGAAAGCTGCCCACAATGAACTTGCAGTCTACTGGGATGAGGGTGGGGTGAAAAAGGGTGTAAATCCAAATGTAAGTGTGACACAGAAGGGAGTGGGAGAAGAGGAAATGAGGACTTATTCAGGAAAGGCTTCTTGGAGGAGATGTGCTTACAATAAGACTTTGAAGGAGAGGAGAGTGATCATCTGTCGGACATGAAGAGGGAAGGAGTAACTGGCCAGAGGCAGGACTTGGTTGAGGGGTCAACCGTGAGATAGATGAGATAGAGGTACAGTGAGTAGACTGGCATTAGAGGAGCAAAGTGTACAGATTTGGTTCTACTATAAAACCTGGGAGGTAAGGTAGGAAGAGAAGGATGATAAGGTGCTTTAAAGCCTATGGTAAGGAGTTTCTGTTTGGTGTGGAAGTGAATGGACAACCACTAGAGCTTCTTGAGCAATGGAGATCCATGAACTGAATGATTTTGTAGAAAAATGATCCAGACATTTATGGAGTGAAGTATAGACTGGATTGGGGAGAAACAAAAGTCAGAGTGATTAGCAAAGAGGCCAATGCAGTAATCAAAACAAGATAGAATAAAAATAATAATTAAAGTAGTAGCAGTTTGAATGGAGAGGAAAGGACAGATTTTAGCAGTGTTGTGAAGATTGAACCTACAAGATTTGGTGACAGATTGAGTATGTGGGCTGAATGAGAAAGATGAACTAAGGATAATGCCAAGATTATGGGACTGTGAGACAGGGAGGATGGTAGTGTTGCCTAAAGTGATGGGAAAGTCATGGGGGAAGACAGTGTTTGAGTGGGAATATGAAAAGTTCTCTTTTGGACATGTCAAGTTTTAGGAGTTGATGGGACATCCAAGTAATGAGGCCCTGAGGCAGGAAGGAATATGAGAGTCCAGAGGAGAGAAATCAAGACTCGAGGTGTCGCTTTGGGAATTCTCTGCATAGAGATAGGAGTTGAGAGCTACCTGGGTCATTGTATTCTGTTCCTGGCATGATTATAAAGACATACATGTCCTAGAATTAGATCATTCCCAGCAGACGGTACTACCTCACACCAATCTTGATATTCCCTTGGCCCTACACTTAATCTCATTCATCCCCACACTCCCTCCTTCATGCTAATATCACTTTTGCCAAGAAAGTAAGGGAAAGTACAGAAGCACCAAAGAACCAGTTTTCAACAAGAACAATACATTAGGCCTTTGCCTAACCCATAAATTAAATAAGCCTAAGGACTCAGGGAGAGAACAAAAGCACATGTGCAACATTCCAGTCAATGAATCAAGAGTACTTATCAAACTGTTACTCTGTTCAGGAGAGAGTACTCTAGAGTTAGTAGACATGATCTACGGCAGCAAGGAGCTTACCACCAAGCAGGAGAGGAGAACATTAAAATAAATTATATACACAAATGCACATTCAATCTGTCACCAAATCTTGTCGGTTCTACCTTCACAACACTGCTAAAATCCAACCTTTCCTCTCCATCCAAACTGTTCACATGCTGATCCAAGCATTTGTCCTATCCCTCCTTGACTACTGCATCCGCCTCCTCACTGACCTCCCGGCCTCCTGTCTCTCCACACCACCCATACTTCACTCCATTGCATGGGAAATTTATCAACAAAACAGTTCAGTCCATATTTCCCCACTCCTCAAGAACCTCCAATGCTGCCCATTCACCTCCACATTGGAAACTCCTTACCATCAGCTTTAAAGCACTCAATCAGCTCACCCCACCATACCTCACACTTCACTAATCTCCTATTCCAGCCCAGCCTGCACACGCCGCTCCTCTACCACCAGTTTACTCACTGTGCCCCAAACTCATCTATCTTGCTGCCGACCCCTTTCCCACATCCACCCTCTAGCTTCGAACTCCCTCCCCTTCCATATATGCCAGACCACAACTCGCTCCACCTTCAAAGCGCAATTAAAGTCACCTCTACTCCAAGACGGCTTAACTCGGGGTGGGGAGATCTGTGATCTTTGGACATTTGATATTCGCCCCACCCAAAACCCCACAGCATTTATGTACATATCTTTAAATTATCATAAATTATTTATTCTTATTAATGTTGGTCTCCCCCTCTAGACTGAAGCTCATTTTGGGCAGGGAACACATCTGCTGATGCTGTTGCACTGTACTCTCCCCAGAGCTTAAAACACATAGTAAATGCTCAATAAATACTGCTGATTGATCCACTGGGGAAAGCAGCCCAGTTTAAAAGTTTGTTCATTATTATTTATTCACCCCTCCCTTAGCCCCAAAGCACTTATGTACATATCCATAATTATTTATGTGTATGTCTAGATCTTCCTCTAAACTGTAAGCCCACTGTGGGCAGGGAATGTGTCTGCCAACTGTGTTCTACTGTACTCTCCCAAGTGCTCAGTGCAGTGCTTTGCACACAGTTAAGTGCTCAGTAAATTTGACTGATTGACTGACTCAAATACTTTCAGGAGCACTAGGGGAGGGGTAGTGAGTAACCAAGGGTTTAGATGACACAGAAGTTCTGAAGTGGCAGTTGTGGGGAAAATAGGGTGGGCAAATGAGAGATTAATCACGGAAGGTCTCCTGGCAGAAATGTGATTTCAGAAGGGGTTTAAAGATGGGGAGAACTGCCTGCTGGATGTGAAGGGGGAGAGAGTTACAGGTAGGAAGGAGGGTATTGTAAGAGAGTCAAGAATGAGATAAAGTGCATGGACTAGCAAAGCATCTGAGCAGGGGTGTTCTGAAAGAGGAAAGAGAAGACTGAGCTCCTCCTGGGCAGGGAACATATCTGCCAACTCTATTATTCTGTATTCTCCTAGGTGCTTATTACAGTGCTCAGCATTCAATAAGCTCTCAATAAATATGACATCGATTGATTGAAGAGCAAAGAGAACCAAATGAGTGCCTTGAAGCCAATGGGGAGGAGTTTCTACTACATGAAGAGAGAACTGGGCAACCACTGGAGGTTTTTGAAAAGTGGGTAGATGTGCAAATACACAATCTGGGCAACAGAATGAAGTCTGGACAGAAGAGGGGAGACAGGAGTCAGGGAGTTCAGAAGGTGACTGATGGAGTAATATTTGCACTGGATTTCTCAAGAATGCTCTATTCTTTGGCTTCAAGTGTATTGCTAAGCAACAGGTTCAGTAGGTAGTATATTATTCCTGTGGGCAGGGATGTTGTTTGCCAACTCTGTTATCCTCTCCCAAGAGCTGGGAGAGGGAAGAGGAACGAGTACTGGGTACTCTGCACCCAGTAAATGCTCAGTAAATACCACTGATTGATAGAAATGTGGTTTAATATGTTCTGGGTGCAACCCCTCTAAAAATTAACTTAAGTCCTCTCCTTATTGTATTTTGATCTTTTCACTTATTTTGACCTAAAGACTTCCCTTTCTGTCCCCATCCCTAGGGTTCCTAATTCCCTGAGACAGCTGTCAATTCAAGAGATGTTTCATGTAAATCAATACTGCACTCAAGCCCTGATTTACGAGCATTACATAAAACCAAAACTATTCCCTTATCATGTGGAGATGCTGTTATTTCTGGAACTAAATTCTCCTAAAAGCCTTGGTTAGAGATTTTTTTTCTGTAGTGGATTATTCCAGGTGCTCAACCATTCCCCAAGGTTTTTGCAAGCTCTTGTAAAGTGGATAGAGTCAATTTTGTTTTCCTCCCAGTCACTGGTGTGATTTGCCAATGTCAATTATGGAGTCTGTGATTATTCTTGCTCTCAGAACCATGTATTTACAGGTCTTTGTTAAATTTTCAAAGCTTGTCAGAAAACCATCCATGGACTCCCAACTCGCTCTCGCTTACATGTCTAAAGACATGCCTATCAAACACAAGTCTTTTGTGGATGAAAATCATCACTTAATTGGCCCGTGGTTATGTAGATAATGATCATCATCAATGCTTCCCAGCCCTTGGAATGTATAATTCCTCCCTTTATGTAAGACCCAACAAGCGGGCACTCATTACTTCTATGGTCTCTCAGGAAAAAGACACCTGGCTACCCAATCTCCAAAGAATTGCCCTAGGATTTACTTTCACTTCAAGGGGCAGGGGTCAGATATACCCAGAAACACAGCCTTTTTCATTATGTACCCTTTAAACTCAAGAATTATACATAGTATACTTACACATGGGAGTGATAATTTGTTTTTTTTTTTCTCCCCCATCAATTTTTTTCAGGCAGCAAAGGCAAGTACAGGTTTAGGCTTTCTTTCAAAGGTATTTCCAACTTTGTTTCACAAACCTGTCATTGAACATCACCTTAAAACTGATAATGCCTAGCAAGTAGGATGTAGTTCACCATCTTCATATGTAAAGATACCTCCCCACACATACCCTTTGTTAATTGAATTAATAATTATTATGGTATTTGTTAAGTGCTTACTATGGTCTAAGCACTGGGATAGATACAAGGTAATAAGGTTGTCCCACTTGGGGCTCACAGTCTCAATTCCCATTTCACAGATGAGGTAACTGAAGCACAGAGGAGTTAAGTGACTTGCCCAAGGTTACCCTGCTGCTAAGTGGTGGAACTGAGATTAGAACTCATGACCTCTCGCTTCCAAGCCCGTGCTCTGGCCACTAGGCCATGAATTCAGATATCTACTTTATTTCACCAAAAGGAAAAACCTCTTGACTTCAAAGACTCAAAGTACAGCTTGAGGTAAAAACAGCCAATTCAAGTGTCGATGCTTTCTCAACCTATATACTTGAGAAGCAACGTGGTCTAGCAGACAGAGCAAGGGCCTGGGAATCAGAAGACCTGGATTCTAATTCTGACTTTTTCACTTGTCTGCTGTGTGACTCTGAAATCCGCACCTCAGTTCCCTCATCTGTAAAATGGGGATTAAGACTGTGAGCTGCATGTGGGACATGGACGGTGTCCAATTTCATTAGCCAGTATCTAACCCAGCCCTTAAGACAGTGTCTAGCACAGAGAAGCAGCATGGCTTAGTGGAAAGAGCATGAGCTTGGGAGTCAAGCGTTGTGGGTTCTAATCCCAGCTCCGCCATTTATCAGCTGTGTGACTTTGGGCAAGTCGCTTAACTTCTCTGTGCCTCAGTTACCTCAACTGTAAAATGGAGATTAATACTGTGAGCCCCACATGGGACAAACTGATTACCCTGTATTCCCCCCAGCAGTCCCCAGTGCTTAGAACAGTGCTTGGCACATAGTAAGCGCTTAACAAATGCCATCATTATTATTATTATTATCAACAAATACCATAAAAAATTCTCCTCTCTTCCATGTGTACCAAGGATAATAAAATGTTCCTTTAGAGAAGCAGCGTGGCTCAGTGGAAAGAGGATGGGCTTGGGAGGTGGAGGTCATGGTTCTAATCCCAGCTCCACCACTCAGCAGCTGTGTGACTTTGGGCAAGTCACTTAAATTCTCTGTGCCTCAGTCACCTCATCTGTAAAAGGGGAATTAAGAATGTGAGCCCCATGTGGGACAAACTGATTACCTTTATTACCTTTATTGAGCACAGTAAGTGCTCAATAAATACAACTGACTGACTGACACTGCTCGGTGTTTCTACACACCCAGAGCACATTTTGGAATTCTCTTCAAATTTTTTCCAGTCCACACTGTGATAGAAAGAAGAGCTTCCAAAAAGATTAATGGAGTGAGAGGTGAGGTAGAGACAAAGGAAAGTAATAATAATTATGGTACTTGTTTTGCACTTACTACGTGCCAAGCACTGTTCTAAGCACTGGGGTACATATAAGTTAATCAATCTGAACACAGTCCCTGTCCCACATGCGGCTCACACTCTAAATCCCCATTTTACAGATGAGGTAACTGAGGCCCAAAGAAGTTAAGTGACTTGCTCAAGGTCATACAGCAGACGTGTGGTGGAGCCGGAATTAGAACCCAGGTCCTTCTGACATCCAGGCCTGGGCCCTATCCATTAAGCCACACTGCTTCTCACAAGGAAGGAAAAGGAGACCCGGAAAGGAAACCACAGATGGAAGCATCCAGAAAGAGGAAGGCCAAGATAGACTCAGTGGAAAGAGCACTTGCTTTGGAGTCAGAGGTTGTGGGTTCAAATCCCAGCTCCGCCACTTGTCATCTGTGTGACTTTGGGAAAGTCACTTAACTTCTCTGGGCCTCAGTTCCGTAATCTGTAAAATGAGGATGACGACTGTGAGCCCCACGTGGGACAACCTAATTACCTTGTATCTACCCCAGCAGTTAGAACAATGCTTGGCACATAGTGAGCGCTTAACAAATACCAACATTATTATTATGATTATTATTACACTCACAGGCATAAACACCTCTCCCAGAGAGTCAGTGGGTGAGAAGTCCATGGGAAGTAAAAGGAGGAAGTAGCCATGAACAGCAGCTGAATTGGACTGCTATTATTCCTGCTGTGGTTTCCAACTGCACCGGCCACAGCAAATGGCTTTGGCCCTGACAACCAAATCTGGAACTCACTCACCTGCTGCTGAGACTTACCTCTTCCTGCTACTGCTGGGCCTGGTGCCACCCCTCAGCAGGCTAGAAGTCCCAGCAACATTCCCCATTTGCACAGTGGCAAACATGGTACTTCCAGCTCCTTAAAGTTCTCACTTTTGCCACTGTGCAAACGGAGAAGCAGCATCGCCTGGTGCATAGAGCACAGGCTTGGGAGTCGGGTTCTAATTCCGGCTCTTACAGTTGTCTGCTGGGTGACCTTGAGTACCTCACTTCACTTTTCTGTGCCTCAGTTACCTCATCTGTAAAATGGGGATTAAGAGTGTGAGGCCAATGTGGGACAGAGACTATGTCCAACCCAATTTGTGTGTATCTGTGCTGTGAGAAGCAGCATGGCTCAGTCTTCTAGACTGTGAGCCCACTGTTGGGTAGGGACCGTCTCTATATGTTGCCAACTTGTACTTCCCAAGCGCTTAGTACAGTGCTCTGCACACAGTAAGCGCTCAATAAATACGATTGAATGAATGAATGAATGAAAAGAGCATGGGCTTTGGAGTCAGAGGTCATGGGTTCAAATCCCAACTCCACCAATTGCCAACTGTGTGACATTGGGCAGGTCACTTAACTTCTCTGGGCCTCAGTTACCTCATCTGTAAAATGGGGATTAAGACTGTGAGCCCCTCATGGGGCAACCTGATCATCTTGTAACCTCCCCAGCGCTTAGAACAGTGCTTTGTACATAGTAAGTGCTTAATAAATGCTATCATTATTATTATTATCAACCCCAGTGCTTAGTGCAGTGCCTGGCACATAGTAAGCGCTTAAAAATACCACAACTAATTATTATTATTATTATTATTATTATTATTATTATTATTATTATTATGATCAGGGGTAGGAGAAATAGCTGGAAGCATAGTTTCAGGGGCAGCCAGCCATTTTGGCTGCCAGCCACATATAAATGTCCATTTATATATAGACCACATTGTCTGAAACATCAATCTTGAATACATAATTTTGAAGCCATTTTGGAGGGGCAACCACCCTTTATCCCAGTCACCTCAGAAAAAAGGGACAGAAGAAAGATGTCCACCTCTCTTTGCTCCCAAAAGGGCAGATTCTCTGTAAATTGGGGATTCAATTCCTGGCCTCACTCTGACTTTGACTGTGTGCTACATGTGTGGCAGGGACTGTGTTCCACCTGATTAACTTGTATCTACCTCAGACTTAGTACAATAGTTAAAAATAGTAAGTGCTTAACAAATACTGCAGTTATTAATATTAGATAGCTAGCACCCTGTCTGGCATCAAAATGGGCATTTGGGTCTATTCTTCTCATGGCCTTCCATGCCTCTGGTAGCACAGGTTAAATCAACTGCTCCACTGGATGGAATTCATTCACAAAACCCTATATTTAAAGCAGCATGTTTAGATGAGTTCTGTTGTATTATACTCTCCCAGGCACTTAGTTCAGTGCTCTGCACAAAGTGCTTAATAACGACCATCCATTTATATATAGACCACATTGTCCGAAGCATCAATCTTGAATACATAATGCTTCCTATTTTTCATGAATCAGGTAGATGCTAATAAAAATGACTGACTATTTGGCTTTCAAATATCTTATTGAATTTTGTGTCAAACATAACTTTGCTCAGCAGGGATATTGACATGATCAAAATGAGTCATCATTATTAGAATTAAATCCAAATGAATTCCTGTAATGATCTTCCCTTCGTTTGGCACATTTTTGACATGAAAGTACTGTTTCACATATTTGATTTTGCAGCCCGAAAACCTTAGTCAATAATGAAACATTTAGACACAGTAAACATTAAAAGGGTCAGATTGAAGGAGTGTTCTAAAGAGAAGCCTGAATGTGGATGTTATAAAATGGATGAATGCTTGTGAGCACCGAAGCGCTCCTGGAAAATATTATATGAGAAAGGCTGAATCTGCTGCGTTTTGAATTTCCTCTGGCCATGGGGGGCAATTTTTCTTATCTCTTACCCTCCATGCTGCTCTACTGGGCTATGAATTAGGATTTTCAGTTTGAGAGAGACGGGGGGCGGGGGGGGGAGGGAATGTATGTGTGTATGTGCGTTTTAACCTTTTATAGCAGAACATGTGAGCCACATACGGTATTGGTCAGAAAAAGAACTTCAAATTAGTTTTCACTTACCTCAGTTACTGGTCACCAGTCCTAAACAAAACTGTAATGCACAGTTAGTTCAAGCTGTCAAGAGGATGTACTGGTAAAGAAGCAACATCCTTTAGTATAGAGATACTTTAAAGAGATGAGGGAAAGACCGTGCTAGTGTATTTAAAAATTTTATAGACCCTGCAGAACACGGCTAGGAACAAAACTGTAAGACACCGAAAACAATATTACAGATTGTAAAACACGCCATTTTCCAGTATGCGACCATCCTGCTACTTCCACTTTCTTTATTCATTTTCAACACCAAAGCTTTTGGTTGAACACTATCACAGCACCAGATTCTCCCAAGGCTTCAGCTGCTCTCTGTTTGTAACTTCTGCTCCTATGGAAGCAGCATTCATTCATTCATTCATTCAATCGTATTTATTGAGCGCTTACTGTGTGCAGAGTACTGTACTAAGCACTTGGGAAGTACAAGTTGGCAACATATAGAGACGGTCCCTACCCAATGGTATAATGGATAGAGCACAGGCCTTGGAGTTAGGAGGTCATGGGTTCTCCGCCACTCGTCTGCTGTGTGACCTTGGGCAAGTTACTTCACTTCTCTGTGACACAGTTACCTCATTTGGAAAATGGGGATCAAGCCTGTGAGCCCCACATGGGACAGGGACTGTGTCCCACCTAACTGTCTTATATGCACCCCAGCGCTCAGTACATGCCTGGAACATAGTAATTACTTAACAAATACCACTATTATTTTGGAAGCTGCATTGGCCACCCTAGCATAGTAGGAGATATAGTGGAAAGACGATGCATGTGAGAGTCATGAGATCTGTGCTTGAGTCCCAGCTCTACCACTAACAATAATAATGATAATTATTTTAATAACAAGCATATTTAGGAGATACTGTGGCCACTAAACTGCTTATCTTGGAAAACTTCACCAGATAAACAGGTCGTAGTCCAAAATGACAATAATCCTTTGGAGAGCACTTTTGGGTACCACCATCTTTCGGGTATCACTGAAACACTTGCAATATCAGGGAAACACTCATTCATGCAGGGGAAAATGTTGGAAAGCAACACGCTAGAGAATGATTTCCTGTTACCACTGAACCTCAGTGTCCTAAATGGTCTGCGGGGGTCCTCAAAGACAGCATGCAAATTCCAGAAAAGCGTAATCTATATTAAGGCAGAAAATAACCTAGGCATTTGGGGAATCCTGCTCAACATTCTGTTATTTTTTGTATGCTGTCATAGCTGTGTCAGTGGCAGATTTACCTTCCACTACTCCCCTGGGGGCTCCCTTCATCTCAGTTTCACAAAACATCAGCTTGACAGTGGTATTGACAGAGCAGCAACAAGGAACTCTGACACCTCAACCCCTGCATAGACTCCTTATTACATGACGGATGACCCAGATAATTTCTTTCTGAATGGGGCTCCTGACATTTTTCCTTCTTACCTTTAATGGAAGATTTCTTTTCACCTAATGCAATTTTTTTCCCCCACAAAGAGCCAGCTCTCAATTATTGATGGTAATGGGAGGATAAGGGTAAATGAAATCCACCAATAATCAAAAAATATCTTTGACCAATACTTTTCACTGGCCTCCCCGGGAACCCATTGGACATAATCATGGTAAGGTCTCTTTTGAGTTTCTTCTCTCCTAGCACTTGTCCTCTCCTTGCCTATTGATATTAAAAGGAGCAACAGAAGATGGGAAAAGATAGCTCTCCCCATTTTCTTATGCCTCCCATCTCCCACCGCAACACTGGGCATTCACGGCCACCCACAGCTCTTCGTATTTAAGCACTTGTTCATTTATAATAATAAAATGATAATAATAATGGCACTTGTTAAGTGCTTACTATGTGGCAATCACTGTTCTAAGCGCTAGAGTAGATACAATTTAATCAGGTTGGACACAGTCTGTGTCCCACATGGGGCTTCCAGTCTTAATCCCTATTTTACAAATGACTGAGACCCAGAGAAGTTAAGTAACTTGCCAAAGGTCATACAGCACATACGCAGCAGAACCAGTATTAGAACCCAGGGCCTTCTGACTTCCATGGCCATGCACAATCCACTAAGCCACACCACTTCTCATCTCTCAGACCTCTTTATCTAAACATGAATTTGTGTTTGTCTTTCCCTTCAGATTGATTTAGTGTGAGTTCCTTGAGGGCAGGGATCATGTATTTTACCTCTATTTTACTCTCCCAAGTGCCAGCTACAGTCCTCTGCATACAGTAGGTGCTCAGTAAATAATACTGATTGATGGGAAGAAACAGAGGGAACAGAGGGAGTGCTTTAAGGCACTCAATCAGCTGTCCTCCTCATACCATACTTCACATTTATGTCCTACTTTAGAGAAGCAGCAGTGTGTAGTGGATAGAGCACAGGCCTGGGTGTTAGAAGGTCATGGGTTTTAATTCTGGCTCCAACACGTCTGCTGTGTGATGTTGGGCAAGTCACTTCAGTTCTCTGTGCCTCAGGTACCTCAACTGTAAAATGGGGACTAAGACTGTGAGCCCCATGAGGGACAGGGACTGCATCCAACCCAATTTGCCAGTATCTGCCCCAGCACTTAATACAGTGCCTGGCACATAGTAAGCGCTAAATACCATAATCATCATCATCATCATCTTACTGCAGCCCAGCCCACACTCTGCGCTTCTCAACACCAAAATACCTAATGTACCTCGAACTTTGCTGTCTCATTACTGACCCCTTTCCTGTGACCTCCCTCCCTCTGGTCTGGGATTCTCTTCTCCTTCTTACCTTACAGACCACCGCACTACAAATCTTAACAGCTCAACCAAAATCATGTCTCCTCCAAGAGGCTTTTCCTGACTAAACCCTTCACTTCCCTTATTTTCTCTCACTTCTGTGTTGTCTATGCACTTGGGTCTGCACCAATTAAGCACTTTGGTTTTAATAATAATAATAATAATAATAATAATTAATAATGACATTTGTTAAGCCCTTGCTATATGCAAAGCACTGTACTAAGCGCTGGGGAGGATACAAGGTGATCAGGTTTTCCCACATGGGGCTCACTGTCTTAATCCCCATTTTACAGATGAGGCAACTGAGGCACAGAGAAGTCAAGTGACTTGCCCAAAGTCACATAGCTGACAGTTGGCAGAGAGGAATTTGAATCCATGACCTCTGACTCTCAAGCCCATGCTCTTTCCATTGAGCCACACTGCTTCTTTAATCCCGCCCGCAGCACTTACACACAATTCCTTATCATCTGCCATTTCACCTATCTGTAACTTCTTTTAATGTCTATCTCTCCCTCTAGACTGTAAACTCCTTTTGGGTGAGAAACTGTGTCTACTGACTCTAGATTGTGTTGTATATTATATTGTATTGTATTGTATTGTATTCTCCCAAGTGTATCGTGCTTGGGAAGCGGTAGTAGTGGGTAGAGCACCAGCCTAGGGGTCATAGGAGCTGGAGTCTAATCCATTTATCTGCAGTGTGATCTTGGGCAAGTCACTTTTCTTCTCTACCTTAGTTACCTCATCTACAAATTGGGAATTCAGGCTGTGAGCCCCATATGGAACATGGAACATTTCCAATCTGATTAGCTTGCATTTACCCAGCAGTTAGTACAGTGCCTGGACCATAGTAAGCTCTTAAATACCACAAAAGTGGTCAGTATAATACTCTGCACACAATAAGCACTCAGTAAGTTCCACTGATTGATTGCTTGTTTAGATGAAATTTAAAACATAATGCATATTCATGGCACTAGTGACTGGCTCAGAGAGAACTCCATAGAAGTAATAATAATAATGATGGTATTTGTTAAGCACTTCCTATGTGCCAGGCACTGTACTAAATTTTGGGATGGATACAAGCAAATAGGGTTGGACACAGTCCCTATGATGATGATGATGATGGCATTTGTTAAGCGCTTACTATGTGCAAAGCACTGTTCTAAGCGCTGGGGGGGATACAAGTTGATCAGGTTGTCCCACGTGGGGCTCACAGTCTTCATCCCCATCCCACATGGGGCTCATATTCTCAATCCTTATTTTACAGATGAGGTAACAGGCACAGAGAAGTTAAGTAATAATAATAATTGTATTTGTTAAGTGCTTATTATGTGCCAAGAACTGTTCTAAGCACTGGGGTAGATACAAGGTTATCAGGTTATCCCACATGGGGCTCACAGTCCTAATCCCCATTTTACAGATGAGGTAACTGAGGCACAGAGAAGTTAAATGACTTGCCCAAAGTCACACAGCTGACAAGTGGCAGAGCTGGAATTAGAACCCATGACCTCTGACTCCCAAGCCTGTGCTCTTTCCATTAAGCCACACTGTATGACAGAGCTTAACTTGGATTCCCAAGGCCAATGTGGGGCACACACAGGAAAGATAAAATTGATAAGGCAACCTACCACTTGTTCACTGACCAATAGATGGGCTAAATGTATTCATTCATTTCCATTCATTCAATCATATTTATTGAGTGCTTACTGTGTGCAGAGCACCGTACTAAGTGCTTGGGAAGTACAAGTTGGCAACATTTAGAGATGGTCCCTACCCAACAATGGGCTCACAGTCTAGAAGGGGGAGACAAAAAACAAAACAAAACAAGTAGACATGTGTCAAAACCATCAGAATAAATAGAATTATAGCTATATGCACATCATTAATAAAACTGAGTAGTAAATATGTACAAGTAAAATAAAGTAATAAATATTTATAAATATATACAAGTGCTGTGGGGAAGGGAAGGTGGTACGGTGGAGGGGCGATGGGGAGGGGAGGAGGAGAGGAAAAAAGGGGGCTCAGTCTTGGAAGGCCTCCTGGAGGAGGTGAGCTCTCAGTAGGCCTTTGAAGGGAGGAAGAAAGCTAATTTGGCGGATGTGTGGAGGGAGGGCATTCCTGGCCAGGGGAAGGACGTGGGCCAGGGGTCAACGGCGGGACAGGAGAGAACAAGGCATAGGGAGGAGGTTAGTGGCAGAGGAGCAGAGGGTGCAGGCTGGGCAGGAGAAGGAGAGAAGGGAGGTGAGGTAGGAGGGGGCGAGGTGATGGACAGCCTTGAAGGCGAGGGTGAGGAGCTCTTGCTTGATTCGAAGGTTGACAGGCAACCACTGGAGATTTTTGGGGAGGGGAGTGACATGCCCAGAACGTTTCTGTACAAAGATAATCCAGGCAGCAGAGTAAAGTATAGACTGAAGTGGGGAGGGACAGGAGAATGAGAGATCAGAAAGGAGGCTGATGCAGTAATCCAATCGGGATAGGATGAGAGATTGAACCAGCAGGGTAGCAGTTTGGATGGAGAGGAAAGGGTGGATCTTGACGATGTCGTGGAGGTGACACTGGCAGGTTTTGGTGATGAATTGGTTGTGTGGGGTGAATGAGAGAGCAGAGTCAAGAATGACACCAAGGTTGAGGGTTTGTGAGACGGGAAGGATGGTAGTGCCATTTACAGTGACAGGAAAGTCAGGGAGATGACAGGGTTTGGGAGGGAAGATAAGGAACTCAGTCTTAGACATGCTGAGTTTTAGATTGCAGGCTGACATCCAGAGAAGCAGAGAAGCAGCATGGCTCAGTGGAAAGAGCCTGGGCTTTGGAGTCAGAAGTAATGGGTTCAAATCCCAGCTCTGCCAATTGTCAGCTGTGTGACAATTGGGAAAGTCACTTAACTTCTCTGTGCCTTAGTTACCTCATCTGTAAAATGGGGATGAAGACTGTGAGCCCCCCGTGGACAACTTGATCACCTTGTAACCTCCCCAGCGCTTAGAACAGTGCTTTGCACATAGTAAGTGCTTAATAAATGCCATCATCATTAGTATTATTATTATACAGATGGAGATGTCCTGAAGGCAGGAGGAGATACGAGCCTGGAGGTAGGGAGGGAGAGCAGGGGTGGAGATGTAGATTTGGGTGTCATCAGTGTAGAGATGATAGTTGAAGCCGTGGGAGCGAATGAGTTCAACAAGGGAGTGAGTATAGATAGAGAACAGAAGGGGACCAAGAACTGAACCTTGAGGAACCCCCACAGTAAGGGGATGGGAGGGGGAGGAGGAGCCTGCAAAAGAGATTGAGAATGAATGACCGGAGAGGTAAGAGGAGAACCAGGAGAGGACGGAGTCTGTGAAGCCAAGGTTGGATAGCATGTTGAGGAAAAGGGGTGGTCCACAGTGTCAAAGGCAGCTGAGAGATTGAGGAGGATTAGGATAGAGTAGGAGCCATTGGATTTGGCAAGAAGGAGGTCATTGGTGACCTTTGAGAGGGCAGTTTCAGTGGAGTGTAGGGGACGAAAGCCAGACTGGAGGGGGTCAAGGAGACAATTGGCGTTGAGGAATACGAGGCAGCGAGTGTGGATGACTCATTCTAGGAGTTTGGAAAGGAAGGGTAGGAGGGAGATAGGGTGATAACTAGAAGGGGATGTGGGGTCAAGAAAGGGTTTTTTTTAGGATGGGGGAGATGTGGGCAGGTTTGCAGGCAGAGGGGAAGGAACCAGTGGAGAGTGAGCGGTTGAAGATGGAAGTTAAGGAGGGGAGGCAATAGCCAGGCTGAGTCAATCTGTCAACAATCCCATCTATCCTATGAAGGAAGTTCCAAGGAACAGTGGAAAAGGGGAGAAAGAGGCAGGCCTGAAGACCAGTAATCCCAACCTACCAAGAGAATTAAATTTTGCCCCACTCAAAAGATATGACTGAATGCAAGGACCAAGTGCTCTAAGAATATAAGGCTGAGTGGGGTGGGGAAGAGAGGAGAATCTTGTCACAGATTTGGGTCAAGAATCTTCCTTAGAAGACTCCCTGGCCATCTTCCACTCTTTCGACTTTAGCTCAACCAGCATCTCAATGACATGAATCATCATGCCATTGAAGAGAAGATGGCAGTATCCTTCTCCTCCCAAGTCCACACCTTATCTTCAAGAAGAAATGTGTGACGAGTCTCACAGTCTGAGGACCTGGGTTCTAATTCTAGCACTGCCACTTGTCTACCGTGAGGCCTTGGACAAGACATTCAAATACTCTGTGCCTCAGTTTCTTCATTTGCAAAAGGGGAACTCAATACCGTTTCTCATGCCTACTTTCACTCTGAACCTTATATGGGGAAGAGACTGTGTCCAATGTGAGAGTCTCATATCTACCCCAGTGCTTAGTGTAATGCTTAATACCACAATTCTGGTATTATGGTGTGTTATGATATTACTATATGGTGTAGTAGAAAAGAACCGGTATGGAAGTCAGAGTACCAGGGTTTGAGTCCAAGCTCTGCCACCAGTTTGCTGCAGAAATATGCATCAATCACTAACTTCTTCGTACCTCAGTTTTCTTATCTGTCAAATGGTGATACGGCATGGTATAGGGGATGGAGCCCCGGCCCTGGAAACAGAAAGTCATAGGTTCTAATCCCAGCTCCACGACCTGTCTGCTGTGTGACCTTGGGAAAGTCACCCAACTTCTCTGGGCCTCAGTTACCTCATCTGTAAAATAGGGTTTGAGACAGTGAGCCCCAAGTGGGACGGGGACTGTGTCCAACCCCATTTGTTTGTATCCACCCCAGTGCTTAATACAGTGCCTCACACTTAGTAAACACAGTGCTTGGCACATAGTAGGTACTTAAATACCATCATTATTATTATTATTATTATTACTTCACAGGGTTGTTTTGAGGGCAAAAATGGGATATTGGGAGTGCACTTTGGGAACAAAAGCACTACACAAAAAACTAAGATTATAGCATAAGCACTGCCATGTTGAGTAATAATGATAACAAAGATAATAATTGGGGATTTGTTAAGTGCTTACTACATACTGAGCCCTGCACTAGCTGGGGAAGATACCAACTAATTAGGTCCCACGCAGTCCCTGTCCCATATGGGCTCACTGTTGTCATATAAGTAGGAGAGAGAATCGGTAATTAATCCCCATTTTACAGATGAGGAAAACTGAGACACAGAGACACCAAGTGACTTGGCCAAAGTCACACAGCTGTCAAGTGATTAAGCCAGTATTCAAATATGGATCTCCTGACTTCGAGGTCCATGTTCTTTCCACTAGACCTCACTGCCATACCAATCATCCAACGATCCAGTCCTGTATTCTGACTCCAACGCTGACAAAAAATGATTCTTCAGGGAAGTGGGTATTGATTGTTGCCTTCCTTCCTTGACCTTCTCCATCATGGCTAGGGATTTTATTTGAACGGTTCATGAATGCCTTTCACTGTCAGTATGCTATCTTGGTAAAAAAAAAGGACAGCTATATATCTTCTCCCTGGATAATGTCTTGTAGATATTGAATTTAATATGCTTTCTACCTGCTGTACTCAACATTCAGCCAGAATTTACTCAACAACTATGATGTTCAAAGCCCAGTGCTACAGGGTGCCACAAAGGAAGACACATACAGATGTAGCCCACAAGGATCTTGGACTCTAATATTTGCACCTTCACCACTCAAATAGTCCTGGGATGTAGATTCAGCTCCCTAATCAGCTTTATACAAGGTTTGATTTGAAGACCAAGAGAAAATTCAAGACCTATTTAAAAGCACATCTTTTCCAAGAGGGCTTCCCCAAATAATCCCTCACTTTGACTTCTCTCATTCCCTTCTGAGTCACCCTTATTTTGTTTTATAGCATTTATTTTACAGCATTTTAAAGTACATACTCTGTGCCAGGCACTGTACTAAGTGCTGGGGTAGATAAAAGCTAATCAGGTTGAGCACAGTCCATGTCCCATATGGGACCCCCAGTCTTAATTCCCATTTTACAGATGAGGTCACTGAAGCCCAGAGAAGTGACTTGCCCAGGTCACACAGCAGACAAGTGGCAGAGCTGGGATTAGAACTCAGGTCTTTCTAGTTCCCAGATTTGTGCCCTCTCCACTTGGGCCACACTTTTCACCCTTGCACATGGATTTGCTCCCTTTATTCACCCTTCCCTAAACCCTACAACACTTATATACATAGCCATGATTGATTGATTGATTTATATTCATGTCTGTCTCCCCCTCTGAAGTATAAACTCATTGCAAATCTGCTATATTGTATTGTATATTGTATTATCCCAAGCACCTAGTATAGTGCTCTGCACATAGTAAGTGTTCGATAAATATGGTTAATTGATTGAGAATTTGACAATTGATAATGTGACTAAAAGCTATTCATTTTTCAGTGACCTGGGCTCTAAGATGAGAAATTCTCTTGCCATCAACCAGACTCTTCTCTTGGGTGCTGCCCTCATTCAGCTCCCCAATCAAGACATGTAATGTGCCAATGGCTGGAGAACACTGAGACTGAGAGCTCACAACAGATTCTCCTATTTGGAGACTTCACTTCCATTATCCTACTCAACATTTGCAGACACAGGGAACAACCCTAAGGCCGGAAATGTCTTCCTCTCTGGCAAATGTTTTCATGTGCATATATGGGCATTCATTAGAAGTTTAGAAAAATATTGCCTTTGCCTGAAACTGCCTGTAAAACAGCTTCTTACTGCATCTGTCAGCTTTGATTCTATGAAGGGTGATATTGTGGCTCAGTGGGAGATGAAATTTGGATGATACTTCACTGCTTTCTGAACTCCTGCTAGGAAGTAGATTGCGACAAGAATTTAAAAAAAACAGACCACCATTACTGTAGTTACATAATTCTCATAAAAATAACAAATGGTTAATTTAACAGTGGCTGTTTACTGGGCCACCCACAATGAGTGGTTCTTTCTTCACTGCTTTTTCACCCTTTGAAGATTGGATCCTTAGAATCTATGCACATTAAGTGAACAAGACCTGAACTATGGCACTTTTATCCAATAAACACAATAACCCAAAACGTCCAATGCAGACTCTTCATGGAATCTGAAACTTAATTCCTACTTTTTCCCTGATACCACTGCCACTTGGGAAATAACAATATTTATAACGATAACAATAATAACAATAATTGTGGTATTTGCTAAGTGCTTACTATGTGCAAAGTACAGTACCAAGCACTGGGGTAAGTACAAGATAATCAGATCAGATCAGTCTCTGTCCCACATGGGGCTCACAGTTTAAGAGGAATGCAATCCCAATTTTACGGATGAGGAAACAGATGCAGAGAAGTTAGGTGACTTGCTAAATTCATACAGCAGGCAAGTGGCAGAGTCAGGATTAGAACCCAGGTTCCCTGACTCCCAAGCCTTTGCTCTTTCCACTGACCACACTGCTTCCACCTTCCCTCCCCATTCAATCAATCAATCAATTGTATTTATTGAGTGCTTACTGTGTGCAGAGCACTGTACTAAGCGCTTGGGAAGTACAAGTTGGCAACATATAGAGACAGTCCCTACCCAACAGTGGGCTCACAGTCTAAAAGGGGGAGACAGAGAACAAAACCAAACATACTAACAAAATAAAATAAATAGAATAGATATGTACAAATAAAATAAATAGAGCAATAAATATGTACAAACATATATACATATATACAGGTGCTGTGGGGAAGGGAAGGAGGTAAGATGAGGGGAATGGAGAGGGGGACGAGAGGGAGAGGAAGGAAGGGGCTCAGTCTGGGAAGGCCTCCTGGAGGAGGTGAGCTCTCAATAGGGCCATGAAGGGAGGAAGAGAGCTAGCTTGGCGGATGGGCAGAGGGAGGGCATTTCAGGCCCGGGGGATGACGTGGGCCGGGGGTCGATGGCGGGACAGGTGAGAACGAGGCACGGTGAGGAGGTTAGCAGCAGAGGAGCGGAGGGTGCGGGGTGGGCTGTAGGAGGAGTTTACAGATCATTATTTTTGTAATAGTCTCCAGCTGACAGAGAAATTAGACATAAACAATGTAGTAAAAGATAAAAATCAATCATCTTTTATTGTTGCTTTTAATGTGTATGCTCATGTCCTATGTGTGATTCCTATGTGTGACAATCATTAATTAATTTTTTTCAAGATCTTGTTTAGGATTTTTACTCCTATGAGTCCAACCTGATTACCTTGTGTCTACCCCAGCACTTAGCACAGTGCCTGGCATACACTAAGTACTTAAATACCATCATTATTAATATTATTATTATCATTATTATTGTTATTATTATTACAGTCTAACAGGTAAACATCCAGAAACTAAAATAATTTACAGATAGGAAGAAAAGAGAATACATAGATGAATGAACACTGGGAATTTATATTTTAAATAAGTGCAGAGCATAGTTCAAATATGGCAGTTAAAAGGACAACAACCAACTATTTAAAAGTGGCAATTTAGGTTTATGGTACATGAGTAGATGATCTCATTTCTTGAAGTCCCCTCCAAAGTGCTTGGAGCAAAGTTCTCCCACCACATGTGTCCCCCACTGTAAGCTCAATTTTCATTTCAATTGTCAGGACATTTACTAGCTGTGTAATTTATGCAACAGCTTGTTAGTGATGCTATTGATAAAGAGATATGCTTTAGATGGCCAAACTCTATGGAGTTCTAAGGCAGGCTTAAAAATTAACAATGCCACCAGATGACAGGCACTATAGACATGCAAAAGAACCAAAATAGCAATAATTACTCTCCTGAGGATTATTCTGTCCACCCTCTTTCAGTCTTTGCCAACTTCCTATTGCTTTGGCTGAATCTCAAGGCCCCTTTCTTTCTGCCACTGCCTCATCTTGTAAATACTCTTTCAGCACAGAGAACAAGAGGAATAGTATCAAACTTCAGGTGGTAGCTCAGAGATAAAGCAGATACCAACTCTGGGCCATTGTAGAAGAAACTGTCCATTTCCAAGTTGGGGCCCCTTTACCCCATACTTAGGAAGAAGGACTATTGAGAAAAATTCAGTCTTTCTTTCTATTTTAATAATAATAATAATAATAATAATAATGGCATTTATTAAGTGCTTACTATGTGCAAAGTATCTTTCTAAGAGCTGGAAAGGTTACAAGGTGATCAAGTTGTCCCACAGGGGGCTCAAAGACTTAATCCCAATTTTACAGATGAGGGAACTGAGGCACAGAGAAGTTAAGTGACTTGCCCAAAGTCACACAGCTGACAATTGGCAGAGCGGGTATTTGATCCCATGACCTCTGACTCCAAAGCCCGTGTTCTCTCCACTGAGCCATGCTGCTTCTCTGTCTACTTTAGACAAACAACTAACTCTAAATAAATAACTAAATAACTCCACAGAACAAAGTAGAAAAAAATTTGAACAGCCAAAGATTTTGATTTAAAAAAGAAATTTAAAAGTTCTAAGGGGTCCATGGGACCATTGGCAACCCAGGCAGTGGTCTGGGGAGTGGCAGAAGCCAGGACCCAGGTTTGCATGGCTCCTCTTCTCCCCCTCAAACTGGGTAGTCAAGGCCAGAGTCTAGGGCAGCAAATTTTAAGAGTTAACCACGACTGCCATAATTATGTCATTAAGTACCTGGTGCGGTGCTAAGTGCAGTGGCACAATCAGGTAATCATATAAGATGCTTTCTCTGCCCACACAGGAGTCCATGAGGCCATCCCAAACTAAGCGCCTCCTTTCCTCTTCTCCCACTCCCTTCTGCATCACCCTGACTTGCTCCCTTCATTCTTCCCCGACTCCTAGCCCCACAGTACTTATGTACATATCTGTAGTTTATTTGGATTGATGTCTGTCTCCCCTGTTCTAGACTGTAAGCTTATTGTTGGCAGGAAACGTGTCTGTTTATTGTTGTATTGTACTCTCCCATATGGTTAGTACAGTGCTCTGCACACAGTAAGCACTCAATAAATATGATTGAATGAATGAATGAGCCATAATCTTAGAGGTGGGTAAAGTATCTCAACCTCGATTCCTGTTCACCCTCCCTTTGTGGATACCACCCAAGATTATCCATTGTCTCCACCTTCTAGACTGTGAGCCCACTGTTGGGTAGGGACCGTCTCTATGCGTTGCCAAATTGTACTTCCCAAGCACTTAGTACAGTGCTCTGCACACAGTAAGTGCTCAATAAATACGACTGAATGAATGAATGAATCCACTGTCCTGAGTCACCAATGTACTCTGACTGTGCAGATACCCAAGGTGAGTGTTTTCTTTTTCTTGTATGCCTAGGTGCCAGGCACTATTCTAAGCACTGGGGTAATCAGACTGGACACAGTCAGTATCCCCAACATGGGGCTCACAGTGCTAATCTCCATTTTACGGATGAGGTAACTGAGGCATAGAGAAACTAAGTGATTTGCCCACAGTCACAGAGAAGACAAATGGGGGATGTAGGCAACAGGTGATGTGGGGAGGTTACAAGGTGATCAGGTTGTCCCATGGGGGGCTCACAGTCTTAATCTCCATTTCACAGATGAGGGAACTGAGGCCCAGAGAAATTAAGTGACTTGCCCAAAGTCACACAGTAGGACACAGAATCTGCCAGGAGACCCTATTCAAATTCCCTCGTGCCAACCTGAGCCACCCGCACCTAAATTCCCACTCTTGCCCTCTTAATAATAATAATAATGGTAGCATGTGTTAAGCACTTAGCATGTGCAGAGCACTGTTCTAAGCGCTGGGGGGGATACAAGGTGATCAAGTTGTCCCACGTGGGGCTCATAGTCTTAATCCCCATTTTACAGATGAGGTAACTGAGGCTCAGAGAAGTTAAGTGACTTGCCCCAGGTCACACAGCAGACGTGGTGGAGTCGGAATTTGAACCCATGACCTCTGACTCCAAAGCCCGTGCCCTTTCCACTGAGCCACGCTGTTTCTCTAATCTTTATCTTCTTTATCTGTTCTTCTCCCCTTGACTCTTGTGGTTGCGGGGAAAAGACAGGCTTTCTTCTTGATTATGATGACGCCTCTGGGCCCTTACAGCATTTCTTCGATGCGTCTTATATTGAGGAAGACACAGGTAGCTCAGTATTAGAACACCTTTCTTGGAAATTGCTTTGGTCAATATGACTTCCAGAGAATGGAAGAAGAGTAGCCTGTGGTCCCTGCCATCTGCCTGGGTGGAGCCACTGGGGAAGCAGCTCACCCAGCGGGAAGAGCACAAACCTGGGAGTCAGATGACCTGGGTTTTAATTCCAGCCCTACCATCTGCCTTACCTTAGACTTAACTTCTCCCCCTTCTAGACTGTGAACCCGTTGTTGGTTAGGCACCGTCTCTGTATGTTGCCAACTTGTACTTCCCAAGCGCTTAGTACAGTGCTCTGCACACAGTAAGTGCTCAATCAATCAATTGTATTTATTGAGCACTTACTGTGTGCAGAGCCCTGTACTAAGAGCTTGGGAAGTACAAGTTGGCAACATATAGAGACAGTCCCTACCCAACAGTGGGCTCACAGTCTAAAAGGGGGAAACAGAGAACAAAACTAAACATACTAACAAAATAAAATAGAATAGATATGTACCAGTAAAATAAATAAATAAATACGATTGAATGAATGAATGAATATGCCTCAGTTTTCTGATCTGTAAAATGCAGATTAGCTACCCGTTCTCCCTCCTACTTGGACTGTGAACCCCGTGTGGGTCAAGGACTGTGTCCAACCTGATTACTTCGTATCTACTCAAGTGTTTACTACAGTGCTTGCTTGACAAACATATTTACTGTTTGCAGAGCACTGTACTAAGTACTTGGCAGAGAGGCAGCATGGCTCCGTGGAAAGAGCACGGGCTTGGGAGCCAGAGGTCATGGGTTCTAATCCCGGCTCCGCCACTTGTCAGCTGTGTGACTTTGGGCAAGTCACTTCACTTCTCTGTGCCTCAGTTCCCTCATCTGTAAAATGGGGATTAAGAATGTGGGCCCCCCGTGGGACAACCTGATCACCTTGTAACCTCCCCAGCGCTCAGAACAGTGCTTTGCACATAGTAAGTGCTTAACAAATACTAACATTATTATTATTATTATTATTATTCTTGATTATGGTTCCCTGTTCTTCTCACATGAGTGAGGGGTCGGTGAAGAGGGAGAACAGTGAAAATTATTTTAGAAGACTGGGTGCCCTAGGAAAAAACACCTGACCACTGTCTATAAATCACTCAATCAGTCCTCTTCCTGCTACCTAACTTTGCCCCCATACCATTACACCCCAGCTTGCATCCTTTACCCCTCTCAAGTCAGCCTACTCAATGTACGTCATTATTGTTTTTTTCCCTCTGTTGACCTCTGGCTCACTGCCTCCCTTCTCCCTGGAACTCCTCCTCCCATCCGTGGCTCAGTGGAAAGAGCACGGGCTTTGGAGTCAGAGGTCATGGGTTCAAATCCCGGCTCTGCCAATTGTCAGCTGTGTGACTTTGGGCAAGTCACTTCACTGGGCCTCAGTTCCCTCATTTGTAAAATGGGGATGAAGACTGTGAGCCCACAGGGGGACAACCTGATCACCTTGTAACCTCCCCAGCACTTAGAACAGTGCTTTGCACGTAGTAAGTGCTTAATAAATGCCAGTATTATTATTATCATCCCCCGTGCCCTACGTCCTTCCCCTCCCCACAGCACTTGTACACATTTGTACAGATTTATTACTCTATTTTACTTGTACATATTTACTATTCTATTTATTTTGTTAATGATGTGCATATAGCTTTGACACCTGTCTACCTGTTTTGTTTTGTTGTCTGTCTCCCCCTTCTAGACTGTGAGCCTGTTGTTGGGTAGGGACCATCTCTATATGTTGCCAATTTGTAATTCCCAAGAACTTAGTACAGTGCTCTGCACACAGTAAGCATTCAATAAATATGACTGAATGAAGGAATCTGGTAGACCACTGATGGCCCCATCTTCAAAACTTTTCTGAAATCACTTTTCCTCCAGGAGGCCCTCACTGATTAATCTCTCATAACCCTACCCTTTTCCTTCCCACATTGTGCTGCTCCAGCACTTCCACGACACCTAAACACTGGGGGACACACACCCCTAATGCACTCCCGTAGCTATATTTACACTCCACTGCTTCCTCCTACCCAAATTTGCCTTAGTGCCATTCTCACCCACTAGATTTTAAGTTGCTTGAGGGCATGGACCATATTTACTAACTCTAGTGTACTCTCCAAAGTACTTCGTACAGTGCTCTGGACAGAACAGTGCTTAACAAATATCACTATTATTATTATTACTATTATAGACTATGCACTCAAATCAGACCCTTGATTGTTTTCTAAGGTGGTAAAAGTTTGACCCATGTGCGGCTCCACTTGGAGCTACAGAGAGGGGCCAAAGGACTATTGAATTGTTGTGGGTTATTCATTGATCCTGTTTCCTTTCTTTCCCACCCTCACCAACTCAAATTGTCAACTCCCTTTGGGCCAGAGACCATGTCTGAATCAATCACCCTTACATTTCTTCCTAGTGTTCAATGCAGTGCCCTATGCATTGTAAGTATTTCATAAATGTCAAAGCAGACAAGAAATTCTAGCAGGTCCATGTGATTTAGCATTTTTCATGCTTTTGACAGTGATAGAAGCTTCCACAAAAGTTGAAGCTGTGGTCACGCCTTCACATAGTAACTAGATTTCTATGCTCCCTAGAGTCTCCTCTTTCATGATGGAAAGCTTGAAGTTCAGGAGAGTAGTGTGTTTTGCCAATTCTGCAAGGATCCCAAAATCTGTGATGAGAGTTGTTCCAACAGTATTCTGTAGCGGGCATTCATTTTATCCCACCAAGATTACTCCATCAGCTTCCTTGCTCACCTCCCAGAGTCCTGTCTCTCGCCATTCCAGTGTGTACATGGCCAGGATATTCCCAAATCCCTCCAGTTTTGTAATATCACACTACTAATCATGCATGTTTCTTTGTTTGATTTTTGTAATATGTCAAAATTAATCAACAGAATTTATCAAGTGCTTCTTGTGTGCAAAGCACTGTATTAAGCACTTGGGAGTGTACAATAGAACAGAATTTGTAAACACATTCTCTGCCCACAAGAAAGTGAGAGATGGCTCTGGAAACTACTGGGGTAATTCACTGCTTTTCACTGTTGACATGATTGTAGCGGGAATCCTACAGGAAGGACTACTGAAGAATTGAATTGAGAAGCAGTTTGTCCTTGTGGAAAGAGCACGGGCCTGGGCACTGGAGGACCTGGCTTCTAATCCAGATTTTTCCATTTGTCTGCTATGACACCTTGGGCAAGTCACTGAATTTCTCTGTGCCTCAGTTACCTCCTCTGCAAAATGGTGATTAAAACTGTGAGCCCTATGTGGGATGGGGACTGTGTCCAACCCAATTAACTGGGATCTACCCCAGTCCTTAGTGCAGTGTCCAGAACATAGTAAGCACTTAAAGACCATAAAATCTATTTGAATTGCAGTGTGGCTTCACACCAAATAAGAAATAATATTTGCAGAATGGATTGATGCAGGCCACTTACATGTTGTGATACCAAGACCTCTAATCTGTTTTTGTAGATTGCACAAAAGCATGTGACATCATCAACAGACCTGAGCTCTAGCTAAGAAAAAGCAATTGTTTCCCTGATAAATTAATCAAGATCCATAGGTTATTCCATGACATTCTGGCCAACAAGTTAAGAGTTTAAAGTGCCCCATCCAACCGACCCTGTCCTCATCACGGGAGACAAAAATGAGATAGACGGATATTATCTCATTGAATGTTTTCTAAACGATCATAATTAGGAAATCAAGGATGGACCAGAAGCCAGGGCCAGAGCATACTTCTTTCATAATAAGATGCTTTTCCAGCATAACAGTCTTAGAAAGAGTCATCCAAGATCTGCTGTATTTTGATGATGACGCCAAACTTGAAGAAAGCACCACCCCCACACACATACTCGCACATAAGTGACTATGAAATGTTGTGCCGATTCAAAAGACTATAAAGACTGAAAATAAACCTAAAGAAAACCTAGGTTATATGCTCCAGAGAAGCCTGCCAAGCAACAGAAGTATCATGGCTTAGTGGATAGAGCACGAGCCTGTGAGTCAGAAGGACTTGGGTTATAATCCTAGCTCCGCCGTTTGTCTACTGTGTGACCTTGGGCAAGTTACTTCACTTCTCTGGGCCTCAGTTACTTGATTTGTAAACTATGAATCAGGAGAGTGAACCGCACATGGGACAGGGACTATGTCCAACCTGATTAACTTGTATCCACCCAAGTGCTTAGAATAGTGCTTGGCACATGGTAAGCGCTAAACAAGTACCATAATGATTATTTATGTTGGCACAGAACATCATGCTGCCACTGACAGCATCCCCTTTCAGGAGCAGTGGAGGAGCCTTGGTTCTGGGACATCAGGACCATTCATTCAGTCATATTTATTGAGCGCTTACTGTGCAGAGCACTGTACTAAGCACTTGGAAAGTGCAATTCCAGAACAGAACAAGAGCCTGGGTGGAGAAGAGCAGTGAAAGCATGGGCCTGGGTGTCAGAGGACATGGGTTCTAATCCACAACATTGCCAAGATCCACCCCTTCCTCTCCATCCAAACTGCTACCTTGCTGGTTCAGTCTCTCATCCTATCCCGAATGGATTACTGTAGCAGCCTCCTATCTGATCTCCCATCTCCTGTCTCTCCCGGCTTCAGTCTGCTTCCCAGATTATCTTTCTACAGAAATGCTCTGGGCATGTCACTCCCCTCCTCAAAAATCTCCATTCATTCATTCATTCAATTGTATTTATTGAGCACTCACTGTGTGCAGAGCACTGTACTAAGAGCTTGGGAAGTACAAATTGGCAACAAATAGAGACGGTCCCTACCCAACAACAGCTCATAGTCTAGAAGACTCCAGTGGTTTCCTATCAACCTTTGCACGAAGCAAAAACTCCTCACTATTCATTCATTCATTCGTATTTATTGAGCGCTTACTGTGTGCAGAGCAGTGTACTAAGTGCTTGGGAAGTACAAATTGGCAACATATAGAGACAGTCCCTACCCAAACGCAGGCTCACAGTCTAGAAAGGGGAGACAGACAACAAAACATATTAACAAAATAAAATAAATAGAATAAATATATACAAGTAAAATAAATATGCACAAACATATATACATATATACAGGTGCTGTGGGGAGGGGAAGGAGGTAAGACCGGGGGGATGGGGAGGGGGAGGAGGGGGAGAGAAAGGAGGGGGCTCAGTCCGGGAATTAACTTGTATCTACCCCAGAACGTAGAACAATGTCTGGTACATAGTAAGGGCTTAACAAGTACAATTATTATTGTAATATTACTACTCTCCTCCATGGTAAACATGCAGAGCCCATTCCCACAGGAAGACAGGCCTAAGACTAAGAAGCCACGGGGTCTGGTGGTAAGAACCCGAGCCCAGGAGTCAGAGGACCTGGGTTCTGAACTTTCTCTACCACTTGTGGGCTGTGTGATAATGGGCAAGTCACTTCCGTTCGCTATGCCTCAGTCACCTCATCTGTAAAATGGGGATCAAACAGAAACTCCTCACCGTCAGTTTTAATGCTCTCCCTCAACTCTCCCTATCCTACCTCACCTCACTGATTTCCTACTACAAGCAAGTCTGCACGCTTCGCTCCTCTAATGCTACCTCGCTCACTGCCTCAATCTCATCTAGCTTGCCGCCAACCCCCTTCCCACATCTTCCCTCTGGCCTGGAATTCCTCCCCGCACCATCTACACCAGACAGCAATCAATCAATCAATCGTATATATTGAGCACTTACTGTGTGCAGAGCACTGTACTAAGCGCTTGGGAAGTACAAGTTGGCAACATATAGAGACAGTCCCTACCCAACACTGGGCTCACAGTCTAAAAGGGGGAGACAGAGAACAAACCCAAACATACTAACAAAATAAAATAAATAGAATAGATAGGTACAAGTAAAATAAATAGAGTAATAAATATGTACAAACATATATACATATATACAGGTGCTGTGGGGAAGGGAAGGAGGTAAGATGGGGGTAATGGAGAGGGGGACGAGGGGGAGAGGAAAGAAGGGGCTCAGTCTGGGAAGGCCTCCTGGAGGAGGTGAGCTCTCAGTAGGGCCTTGAAGGGAGGAAGAGAGCTAGCTTGGTGGATGGGCAGAGGGAGGGCATTCCAGGCCCGGGGGATGACGTGGATCGGGGGTCGATGGCGGGACAAGTGAGAACGAGGCCCGGTGAGGAGGTTAGCGGCAGAGGAGCGGGGGGTGCGGGCTGGGCTGGAGAAGGAGAGAAGGGAGGTGAGGTAGGAGGGCGTGAGGGGATGGACAGCCTTGAAGCCCAGGGTGAGGAGTTTCTGCCTGATGCGCAGATTGATTGGTAGCCACTGGAGATTTTTGAGGAGGGGAGTAACATGCCCAGAGCATTTCTGGACAAAGGCACTCCGGGCAGTAGCATGAAGCAACTCTCCCCACCTTCCAAAGTCAGTCTCCTCCAAGAGACCTTCCCCAATTAAACCCTCTTTACCCCAGCTTGCTCTCCATTCTGCAACATCTCTGCACTTGGACCTGTGAAGAATGTGCTCCTTCAATCCTACCTGGAGGTGAAATAGGACCAATGTCTGCTGTAGGGGGAGGGGAAATGGGGCCAGTATTTGGTTGAGGAGGATGGAGGAGAATCAAGGGGAGGGAATAGGGTCAGTGTCTGGTGTGGTCCAGGATTATGAACCCATTCTTGTTAGTAATTATTATTATTATTATTATTTTGGTATTTGTTAAGTGTTTCCTATGTGCAAGGTACTATACTAAGTGGATTGTATACAAGCAAATAGGGTTGGACACAGTCCCTGTCCCGCATAGGGCTCATGGTCCCAACTCCCATTTTACAGATGAGGGAACTGAGGCACAGAAAAGCGAAGTGACCTGCCCAAGTCCACGCAGGAAACGAGTGGCAGAGCTGGGATTAGACCACATAACCTTCTGACTCCCAGACTCATGTTCTATGTACTACAACCAGCCAAACTCCCAATCCTTCAGGATAGGATAAGTGCCTGGATCTGTGGGGTAGCAGTTTGGATGGAGAGGAAAGGGCAGATTTTAGAAATGTGAAGATGAAACCTCCAGAATTTGGTGATAAATTGAATATGCAGGTTGAATGAAGGATGAGCCGAGGATAATGCCAAGGTTACCAAATGAGGGATAAGCTGAGCACCATGTCAAGGTGACAGGCTTGAGAAGCAGCATGGCTCAGTGGAAAGAGCACGGGCTTGGGAGTCAGAGGTCATGGGTTCCAATCCCGGCTCCGCCACTTGTCAGCTGTGCCTCAGTTCCCTCATATGCAAAATGGGGACCAAGACTGTGAGCCCCACATGGGACAACCTTAATCACCTTGTATTCCACCAGAACTTAGAACAGTGCTTGGCACATAGCAAGCGCTTAACAAATACCAACATTATTATTATTATTAATAACAAATACCGACATTATTATTATAAATAATAATAATAATAATAATAATAATAATAATATGGGGCAGGGAGGATGGTGACATTGGCTTCAAAGCTCTCTTGCCCCCTCCTACCTCACTTCCCTTCTCTCCTTCTACAGCCCAGCCCACACACTCCACTCCTCTGCCACTAGCCTACTCACTGTACCTCATTCTCAACTGTCCTGCCATCGACTCTGACCCATGTCCTACCTCTGGCCTGGAATGTCCTCTCTCCACACATCTGCCAAACTAGCTCTCTTCCTCCCTTCAAAACCATACGGAGAGCTCACCTCCTCTGGGAGGCCTTCCCAGACTGAGCCCCCCTTATTGTCTCCCCCTCCTCCCCTCCCCCTCCCCACAGCACATGTGTATACTTGTACATATTTAATACTCTATTTTATTAATGATGTGTATATATCTGTAATTCTATTTATTTTGATGATATTGGCACCTGTCTACTTGTTCTGTTTTGCTGTCTGTCTCCCCCTTCTAGACTGTGAGTCCGTTGTTGGGTAGAGACTGTCTCTGTTGCCAAATTGTACTTTCCAAGCACCTAGTACAGTGCTCTGCACACAGTAAGTGCTCAATAAATACGACTGAATGAATGAATGAATAATCACAACATGGCCACTTGTCTACTGTGTGACCTTGGGCCAGTCACTTCACTTCTCTGTGCCTCAGTTCCCTCATCTGTAAAATGGGGATCAAAACTGTGAGCCCCATGTGGGACGAAAGCAGAGAAGCAGTGTGGCTCAGTGGAAAGAGCATGGGCTTGGGAGTCAGCGGTCATGGGTTCAAATCCCAGCTCTGACAATTGTCAGCTGTGTGACTTTGGGCAAGTCACTTAACTTCTCTGTGCCTGTTACCTCATCTGTAAAATGGGGGTGAAGACTATGAGCCCCATGTGGGACAACCTGATCACTTTGTATCTTCACCATTTTAGTGAGGTGACCCAGGGAGCAGATGAAATAGGAATTGGAGAAGGGAAAGGAAGATGGCAGAGAGGCCAGTGAAGTGGCTGATTCCCAGAACAGAAGGACCACTGGACCAAAAGCAGGGCTAACCAAGTTGTACACTATCCAATGATCCAACAGGTATTCAGAGAAGGTGAAAGCTCAAGAAAATCAGCCTGCCTTTGGGGAATCTGACAGAGTTTGGTACCAACACGGCATCACGCTTCACAAAATTGAAGGTCTGAAAAACTGGAGTGTTGTCCAACCTTCTCTGTGGTTGTGAATTCTGGGTCTACTCCAGAAGACACGTGCAGCTTCTTGAGCCATTTCATCCGTCCTATCTACAAACCAGACTCAATCTCAAATGTCAGGACAAGATTAACGACAACGACGAACTGGAGCCCAGTCAGCTCGCCAGCTTTGAGGCGATATTTATTGCAACACAGGGTCACTGGGTGGGACACATGAAAATGATGGATGATAACAGTATTCCCAAATGGCTGCCCTAAGGTGAAAAAAGCAGAAACGGAGAGCAGAACAAATGTTTTAAAGATATAGTGGTGCACAGTTTCAACCAATGAAACAGTAGTGGACTGCATGGAGATTCTACCAGATTAAATGGATTTACTGGGATGAAGCACAGCTAGCAGGAGAGGAGTTCCTCTCCCGGCATAGAAGCATTGAGGAGATCAGGATACAAAGAAGTAATATTAAAAATAATGCAAGGCTCTGCAATGGCCAAACATATCTGGACTGGAAGAGATTATCTTTCCCTCTACATTGTAAGGTTTCCAAGGGCAGGGAAAGTGTCTATCAACTCTGTTATAGTGCACTCTCCCAAGTGCAGGACAGTGCACAGTGTACAAAGCTCTACACAAAATCAGCACTCGATAAATTCAACTGATTGATTACATTTTCCCAGTGTGGAATATATTGTTAGTGGCATTTTGGCCTTTTCAGTCAGTTCCTCAGACAGTGGCTGGCACATAGTACGCACTTAGTACCATAAACAAACAAAAAATTTTAGTATTGTGCTCTGCACACAGGAAACACTCAATACTATTGACTTATTGATCCACATGCCTGGATAGGATTTCACTGCTGGTAGCAACATCTTCAACAGAGAGAGGAAGAGAGAGAGAGAGTGAATGAATGAGCAATAAACAGAATATGAGTCCATGCATCAGGAAGAGGAGTGGGCTTGGTAAAGTCCATCTACCCTTTTCCTCCTGCTTTGCAGCGGCACCAAGACCAGTAGGGGAGCTTGTAGTTTCCCAGCACTTAGTACATGCTCTGCATACAGTAAACACTCAATATATAGCTCTGATTGATCAAGATGTGTATGAATGTATAATATGATAATGATGATTATAATAATGGTAATAATAATAGTATTTAAGTGCTTACTATGTGTCAATCACTTTTCTGAGATCTGGAGTAGACAACGAGTTAATCAGATTGGTCACAATCCCTGACCCATATGTGGCTCACAGTCTAAGTAGAAGGGAAAACAAGTAACGAATCTCCATTTAACTTTTGAAGAAACAAGCACAGAGAAGGTAAGTGACTTACCCAAGATCACACAGTAGACAAGTGGCAGAGTCAGGATTAAAACTCAGAATCTCTGACAGGCCCATGCTTTTCCACTAGGCCATGCTGCTTCCTGGAAATTTGGTATATTTCAAATAAATCGAGTAATCTAAAATGGAACACCTCGCTACAATTGCAAAAGCAGTATTTCCCAACATACTCCAATTGAAATACTTAGGAATTTAAAAAGCAGTTTCTCCCACATTCTAAATTTTCAGCTCATGTTAATCCTTGACCTTGGACCAACATCAAGACTAAAAATCAATCATCTTTCACATTCTTTCTCTAAATTTGGCAGAGATAACAAAGGGTGACAGATTTATGAAATCCTCCAAATGTCCCAATTAGAACCATACCCTTTTACAAATACCATTTGTCAGGAGGCAGATTTCAGTTGGATTGGAAGTACCATTAGGTAGTTGATTTCCACTCAGACTTTAGTGTTATTATCCATGCTGTTCCACACCCACAGCCTCCTTGTTCTGCTTGAACAATCACTCAGATTGCACATGGCTACTTCTGAAATGCTACAAACTTGGAAGGAGACCTCAAAATAACAAAAGTACTTCAAAGCAATGAATTAACAACCAAGGGGCAAGGAGAGAGAACAATTACATAACTGAAAAATCAGCTTCCTCAATGCCTGTCAATTTTGCAACTCCAAATGGTATCAAATAATTGAACCTTTTCAGAAAAGTAGCAGCTTCAAACAATCCTCAAAGCCATTTGAGAGTGGATTAAGTTATTTCCCAGACTTGGCCCCATGATATCCAACTCCACTTTAGCTTGAGTCAAATCAATTGGACACCACGGGAGATTTTCAAAATCATAAAGTGGCCATTTTCAGGATTCATGATAAGTCCCCAAGGTACAAATGCCGAATAGCTACTCAACCAACTGTTCTGCTTCCTTTTATTTACAGGTATATGTGTTGGGGTGCTACAAGAGTTATGAAAATGCCCTATCCCTAACCATGTGGGTAATCTGGATTTGCAGCAAAACACCAATGCAATTAGGTGAAGAGTCAGAGTTCCTAATGGACTGTCTATTGGAATCAAACCGATTTATTGGAAGATGGCTGGTCATATTCCTAGCTCCCCATATGTCCCTGCAGATTCAGCTCTGAATAGCTGTAGGAGGTCAATATATCCTTTCAATTCTATTCTAACAGACATACTTTGAAGTTTTCCCTGTCTTTGCTATTGGACTGAATACTTCTTAAATCGTGTGCTTTTCTCTCTTTATGGCTTCCTATAGCTTCCTCCTATTTTGTTCTGCCCCAGTGGATACTCAAAAGATGCTGTTCACTATTTCCTGAAATAATAAATACCCAAAAAGGACTTTAAAAAAATAAACAAGCAGGGATTACATCAGTAACACCTGGTCATGAAACTTAGTCACAACCATCCAAAGCCTCTCAAACCCAGAGCCCTCAATAGAACATTGCTTACTGGGATCTATAGGACCTGGGACAAACTTCCAGCTGCCAATCATTTGAATCCAGCTCTCTCTTTAGTTTTACCTTTCAGTTCTCCAGTTCTCAATTTCAAGAGGTCAAACATTCAACATTAAAAATTCTCCAAACCGTATCTTATGGCAAACCAGAAATCTTAACAGGCAGATAATTCCTCTATTTCATTGTATACTCTTGCCCTTTAGAACAATCTCATCAAATACTCACAGAATGCAAGGTGGGGATTATAATTGAGGATGTGGATTTTGGTTCCCATCTCTACCATAAACCTCACCGAAGTTCCTTAACTCCTTTCTATCTCTGCTTCCTCTCCCACAATTACCATCCATATTATTCCTTTACTAGCCTTTTACTAGCTTTCCCAACAACAAAGTTCCTATTTCAGAACTGCTGGAATCAAAGTGAGGACACTGAGGTGTCAGTCATAATCAGGCTACTAGGAAGCCCAATACCTTTGAGATGAATAACATTTCTACTCCGGCCTCATTTTCTTTCAGGACTGAAAGAGAGGGAGTAGTCCAGGACAACACCATGGTTAGTCTTTAAAGGTGAAGCGGATGGTGGGGTTGTCCACTTTTATGGTAAAATTAGTTGAAGGAAAGGATTTGGGAAGGAAGATGAGGAGTTCAGGTTTGGATGCTTGATCTTGAAGGGCCAGGAGGAAATCAAGGTATCAATGCATTGGAGCTCAGGCCTGGGAGTCGGAAGGATTGGGTTCTAATTCCAACTCCTGCATTTATCTGCTGTGTGTCCTTGGGCAAATCACTTAACTACTCTGTGCCTCATTTATTCATTCATTCAATTGTATTTATTGAGCCCTTACTGTGTGCAGAGCACTGTATTAAGTGCTTATAAGCACTTATGAGCCTCAGTTACTTCATCTGTAAAATGGGGATTAAGATTGTGAGCCCCAGCACTTACCACCTTGCCCTCTCCTACCTCACCTGGCTACTCTCATAGCCAGGCTCGAGAGTTCGAATCCCGGCTCTGCTACATGCCTGCTGTGTGACCTTGGGCAAGTCACTTAACTTCTCTGAGCCTCAGTTCCCTCAGCTGTAAAATGGGGATTAAGACTGTGAGCCCCACGTGGGAAAACCTGATCACCTTGTATCCCCCCAGCGCTTAGAACAGTGCTTTGCACATAGTAAGTGCTTAACAAATGGCATCATTATTATTATTACTCTCCTACTACAACTACCCAGCCCACATATTTCACTCTTCTAATGCTAACCTTCTCACTGTACCTCGATCTCATTTATCTTGCCACTGACCTCTCACCCACATCCTGCCTCTGTCCTGGAACACCTTCACTCTAAATAGCCAGAAGATAATTCCTCTCCCCCTGCTTCAAAGTCTTGCCTTATTGAAGGATCATTGCCTTCAAGAAGGCTTCTCTGCCTAAACCCTCTTTTCCTTTTCTCCCACTGCCTTCTGTGTCACTCTGCCTTGCTCCCTTATTCATGCTCCCTGCCAGCCCCACAGGACTTATGTACATATCTGTCATTTATTTATTTATATTAATGTCTGTCTCTCCCTCGAGATTGTAAGTTTGTTGTGGACAGGGAATGTGTCTCATATCTAGTATACCCAAGCACTTAGTACAGTGCTCTGCATATGGTAAGCATTCAAAAAATATGACTGATGACGACTGGCAGGGAGTGTGTCCAACCTCAATAGCTTGAATCTACACCAGCACTTATTACAGTACCTGGCACATAGTAAGCGCTTAATAAATACCATACAAAGGACATAATGAGAGACTGCAGAGGACAAAGGATGGGGCAAGTAAAGTAGAATGGGGAGTTAACATGTGAGGTGATAGTTGAAGCCATGGAGATAGATGGATTCCACAAAGGAGTGACTGTAGATTGATAAGAGAAAGGGACTCAGAAAAGAGCAGAGAGAGAAATCCACAGTTAGGGGGTGGGAGACAGAAGAAGAGCTGCTGAAAGAGTCTGTGAGGGATTGGGCAGTGAGGTAAAAGGACTTCATAAGAAAAATAAATGATTGATACTATTTCCAGAAGAGAATGGTACACAACATTGAAGGCAGCCAAGAAATAGAGGAAAATTAAGGCAGAGCAGAGACTATTGTAATTGGCAAGTAGAAGGTCATTGGTGAATTTGGAGAACACAATCTCAGTGGAGTGAAGCAGGTGGAAACCATATTGTAGAAGAAGGGATTTGGAAGAGAGAAAATGTTGGCAGCAGGTGTACACAACTTGTTCAAAGTGTTTGGACAAGGACTGAGGAGAGAGATGGGGGAGATAGTTGAATGATGCTGTCTAGATGTAGGGTCTAGAGTACATGTTTTTAAGGACAGCGGAGCTGTGGGCGTGTTTCAAGGCAGGCAAGAAGACACCATTATAAAGCAAGCACTTGAAGAAGATGTTGAGGGTGGGAAGAAGAGTGAGTGAACGTGTTTTTAAAAGAGGAGAAAATTCAAGGTTGGAGGAGCAAGTGGAGGAGGTGGATTTTGAAATCAGTTGGGAGATTTCTTTTTGAGAGACTTTTGAGAAGGATGAGAGAGTGGATGAGGGGACAGGAAGGAGCTAGGTACGCAAGAGGGAAATTTTGGAAAGCTCACACCTGAAGATACTGTCAACAAAATAGTGAGGACAACAGGGATTGATGTGGGGAGGCAAGGGTGCTGGAAAATATATGGTAAAGAAAGCATTCCCAATCACAAAACCTGGGAGTCCTATTCTGTCACAAGTAAATAAGAGTTAGCAATATATGTATTATTTAAAAAAAATTGATATGGTACGGAGATATTGAACTCTGCACTGATGGTGGACTCTCCCCATCATAGAGGATGGGTGAGCCTCAGAATGGACAACCTGCACAGAGAAATTGACTATTGTGCTCATCAATCCATGGTATTTATTGAGAGCTCACTTTGTGCAGACCATAGAACTAAGCACTTGGGAGAGTACAATACTACAGAGTAGGAAGACATGCTCCCTGTTTAAGGAGATCACAGATAGAAGGGGAAACATTAAAATGAATTGTAGATAGGGGAAATGACAGAGAATAAGGGCATGCTAAGTATAAGGATATAAGGAAGCAATGTGGCCTGGGGGTCAGAGGACCTGAGTTCTAGTCTTAGCTCCTCAATTTACCAACTCTGTGACCTTGGGTAAGTCACTTAACTTCTCTGTGACTCAGTTTCCTCAGTGTAAAATGGGGATTCAATGTCTGTTCATTCATCCATTCAATCGTATTTATTGAACACTTACTGTGTGCAGAGCACTGTACTAAGAGCTTGGAAAGTACAAATCAGCCTGTTCTCCCGCCTACTTAGACCTTGAGTCCTACTTAGACCTTGAGTCCCACATGGAACAGTAATTGTATCCAACCTGTTTAATGTGCACACAAGCACTTAGTACAGTGCTCTGCACACAGTAAGCACTCAATATGATTGAATGAATACCCTAGTGCTTAGTACAGTGCTTAACAAGAACCATAATAAATATGATAATAAAAATAATAATGACTATATAATGGCATTTAAGTGCTTACTATGTGCCGAACACTGTACTAAGTGTTGGGGTGGATACAAGCAAATAGGGTTGGTCGCAGTCCCTGTCCCATGTAGGACCCACAGTCTCAATCCCCATTTTTACAGATGAGGTAGCTGAGGCACAGAGAAGTGAAGTGCCTTGCCCAAGGTCACACAGCAGATTAGTGGCAGAGCCAGGATTAGAACTCATGACCTTCTGACTTCCAAGCCTGGGTTCTAAACACCACACCACATACATAAGTGCTGTAGGGCCGGGGTGAAAATCAAAGTACTTAGGTGGTACAGACCTAAGTGCACAGGCTAAGCAATGAATAGTCAGGAAAGGCCACAGAGGAGATATGAAAATGAGGAGGGTGCTGGATATGATTGCTGAGGGCCAACTGGAGGGTGTAGGCAAGGGATTGGTGGGGAGAACACTGAGATTGAGGTGCAATGAATAAATTGGTATTAGAAGGGTGAACTTTGAGGTTGGACTGTAATAGGAGATCAGTGAAGTTTGAAAGAAGCTGACGGTAAGGATTTTCCATTTGAAATGTAGGGGCATGAACAACCTCTGGAGGCTTTCGAGGGTTGGGAAACAGTGGAATGAGCAATTTTTTAGAAAAATAGTTGTTGCAGAAGATTGAAATATGGATTGGAGAGGAAAGAAACAGGAGGCACGGAGGTCAGTGAGGACAGTGAGGCAGGATATTTTAAGTCTTTGGCTTAATATGGCAACAGTTTTGATGGAGAAGAAGGAGAAGATTCTAGAGGTGTTATGATGGTAAAAACTGCCAGGACTTGGTGACGGACTGAATATTTGGTTTGAATGAGAGAGATGAGTCAAGGATAGTACCACATTTATAGACCTGTGAGCAGAGGGGTAGTGTTGTTGTCTACAGTTATAGAAAATCTGGGAGTGGACAGGATTTGTGTAGGAAGATAAGATCTATTTTGAATATGTTAAGCTGGAAGTGTCAGTGGGACATCCAAGTAAAAATGTCCTGAAAGCAGGAGGGAACGTGAGACTGCAGAAGAAAGAGTTTGTGGCTGGAGAGGTAGATTTTGGAATCGTCCTCAGAAAGATGCTAATTGAAACAATAGAAGTGAGCGAGTTCTCCAAGGGAGTGGGCATAGATGGGCAATAGAAGGGGACTCAGACTCAGACCTGAGTCTTGAGGGACTTCCACAGTTAAGGGGTGGGAGGCAGAGGAGGAGCCAGCAAAAGATACTAAAAAGGAGAAATATAAAGAGGAACCAAGAGAAGATAGGATGAGTGAAGTTACTGGATAATGTTTCCCAGAGAGGGGACGGTCCTCTGTGGTGTTAATGGCATCTGTGGGGTCGAGAAGGATTAGGATGGAGTAGAGGCCATTCGATTTGGCAAGAAGGTGGCAATTTCCATGAAATGGAGGGAGTGGAAGCAATGGTAGAAGTGAATGTGCCCCGGGATCAAGGGAGGTGTTTTTAGGTTAGGCAAATTTGAAAACAGTGAGGAAGAGCCATAGGAGACTGAACAATGGATTATGGCAGTCAGGGAAGTAGGGCAGGGAATGGATAGGTTATATTGTTCTCTCTCAAGCACTTAGTACAGTGTTCTGCACTCAGTAAGTGCTCAAAAAATACAATTAAGGAAGAGGGGCAAGTGTTCTAATAAGTTGTTTTAAGGGAAGGTGGGCGATCTCTCGCAATACTCCTAAGAAAGATGGAGAGTCAGATGGAGTAGGAGAGCATGAGATTGGAGAGGTGCAAGAGCGATTTTAGGGAAATCATGTCTGATGGTTTCAATTTTTTGATGAAAGAGTTGGCAAGGTCAGTGGGGCAAGAGATAAGGGAGGAGGGAGTTTGAGGAGGAAGTAATAGACTGAAGCAGCTAAAGGGGCAATATGGGAGCTAGAGGGGCAATAAGGATGAAAAAGTATTGTTGCTGGTCAGAGCAGGTGAGGATTAGTTTGAGATGGATCTCTTGTCCCTTCCGGTCATGGTCCAGCTGGGGATAGATTTCAACAAACAGGCAGGCAGGAGTGGAGCATTCAGCGCTAAGTTCTTAATACAGTGCTGTGCACACAGTAGCACGTAGTACAGTGCTCTGCACACAGTGCTGCTCAATAAATAGGACTGAATGAATATTGTAATTATATTAATAATAATAATGATGATAATTGTGGTATTTGTTAAGCACCTACTATGTGCCAAGCACTGGGGAGGGAAAGCAGCATGACCTAATGGATAGAGCATGGGCCTGAGAGTCAGAAGGACCTGAATTCTAATTTCCACTCCACCACTTGTCTGCTCTTTGACCTTGGGTAAGTCACTTCTCATCTCAGTGCCTCAGTTCCCTCATACATAAAATGGGGATTAAGACTGTGAGCCCTATATGGGACAGAGATTGTGTTCAACCCAATTATCTCATATCTACCCCAACACTTAAAACAGTGCCTGACACGTAATAATAATAATAATAATAATAATAATGATAATAATAATAATAATGACATTTATTAAGCACTTACTATGTGCAAAGCACTATTCTAATTGCTGGGGAGGTTACAAGGTGATCAGGTTTTACCACGGGGGCTCACAGTCTTAATCCCCATTTTACATGTGAGGCAACTGAGGCCCAGAGAAGTGGCTTACCCAAAGTCACACAGCTGACAAATGGCAGAGCCGGAATTTGAACCCGTGACCTCTGACTCCAAAGCCCATGCTCTTTCCACTGAGCCATGTTGCTTTCCAAGCACTTCACAAATACGACAATTTGTTATTTTTTTATTTTGCATGTGTAGTCTTTGCTCACATTAGCCAGCTACCAGAAGAAGGGGTACTGGAGCCCACTGTGGGGTAGGGACCGTCTCTAAGTGTTGTCAACTTGTACTTCCCAAGCGCTTATTACAGTGCTCTGCACACAGTAAGTGCTCAATAAATACGATTGATTGATTGATTGGATCCTAGGTTTCCTGATTCCTAGAGCATACCTCTTTGCACTGAACCAGCAGGAAGCCTCCTAACCTTCCCTAGAGCTTCCTTATCTGGCACCTTCCCGGCCAAAAATATCTAGGCAACTTGCAGCTTGGAGATCCCCCAAATGTGGGCAAACTTGGTCAGCGGATCCATAGTGGAGAAGGAGTTAATATTTGAGAACTCCTTCTGGGCATGCAAGTCCCCGATAGTGTTTGTTAGGTGGATTAGCAGAGTTTATGCAACTACTTTACCTCTCCCACAATTAGCAGTAGCCTCTACTTCCTGATGTCTTTTGGGTTTAAGCTGTAGGCACCCCAGTGTGCTGTTCTGCTAATACGATTAGCAAACAATACTTGGGGAGCCAAAACTATCAAATCTGATCAGCAAGCCTCACCAGGGTTCGAGGCAATGTTTGTCCCATTCTCTATGGAATTAAGAGGGACTGTACTCTAGTCATTTGCCTGATTTTGGAAAGCCCCTGCTCCCAGCAGGGATTGTTCCTCTGCTAATGTATTCCCAAACAGCCTTTCCTAGTTCCCAGTTTGCCTGGGGCTTTTAAGAGGAGGATAATAATAATAATTATTATCATACTTGTTAAGTGCTTTCTGTGTGCCAAGTACACTGTTCAAAGCACTGGGGTAGTTTTAAATTAATCAAGTAGGACATAATCCCTTTCCCATATGGGGCCCCCACTCTTAATCCCCATTTTATATATGAGGTAACTGAGGCCCAGAGAAGTGAATGACTTGTTTAAAGTCAAACAGCTGACATATGGCAGAGCCAAGATTAGAATCTAGGTCCTTTTGATTCCCAGGTCCATACACTATCCACTAAACCATGCTGGATGTCTCCAGCCCTTTGTGCGATTAGCAAACCAAGCTCATGGGCACCCCTAATTCTTAGATAAGGGGCATTTTAGAGGAAACAGTACCTTCCATTAACCAAGCATGCTAAATAGCCTATTTTGATCACTACAAATTCAAAAGGATGCAGAGAAACTGGGGATTGTACAGTGAAGAGTGACCAAAAAAACCAGTCTCATGGAAAGATTAAAAGAATAAGAATGATTTAGTCAAAGAATAGAAGGCTAAAGGAACATGTAATCTGACTTTAAGAAGCATAATGATAATAATCACTGTGAGTTTATGTGCTTACTGTTTACCAACACTGTACTGAGTGCTGGGGTAGATACAAGGTAATCAGATATAGAACACAGTCCCCATCCCTGATGAAGACTATAGTTTCAGTAGGAGGGAAAATAGGGAAACTAAGGCCCAGAGAAGTTAAGTGACTTGCCGAAGGTCACATGGCAGTAGGTGATAAATCTGAGTTAGAACCCAGGTCCTCTGCCTCCCAAGCCTGTGTTCTTTCCACCAGGCCATACTGTTTCATGAGGAAGGCACTGGACAGTTTTCTTCTATGTCCACTGAGGATAAATCAAGAGAGCCACAAAAATTACTTCCCTTCTCAGAAGCCTTCAATGTCTTCTTAGCAACAAATGATTCTCCTCACAACTCTTTGGCCATTCCTTCACTGTATCTCACCGACTCTTCCTCTACCTATCTCCTCCTGAGGAAGTTCCTAAAATTTCTGCTTTGGTTTCCCCTTCTACCTTCAGATCTTCAACCACTCAGAGAACTCAACAACCTCCCATGGGTTCAACTACTAACACAATTCAGCTGATTCCCATATCTACCTCACACAACTTAACATCTTTCTCCATAGTCTCACATTTCCTCCTGCTTTCAGAACATCTGTATTATGATGTCCTGAAGTTACCTCAAGTTCAACAAGTAAAAACTGAACTCCCATCATCTCTCCCAAACTCTCTCCTCCCATCACTTGTAACATCACCATCCTCCGTCTCAGAGAACCTTGACCTTGTCATTATCTTTGAATTTTCTCTCTCCTTCAACCCACATATTTAGTCACCAAATCCTGTAATTCCTATCTCAACAACATCTCTAGAATCTTCCCCCTCCCCACAACCTAAACCATCCCCAAGCTGGTCCAAGCACTTGTCTTATCTCAACTCAACTGCTGCATCAACCTCCTCCATTATCTCCCTGCCTCCAGCCTTTCCCCTCTCTAGTACCAGATTATTTTTTTAGATCATTCTGCGCACATCTCCCCACTCCCCAACAGTTGCCTATCCATATCCACATGCAGAAACTCCGGACAATTGGAGGTGAGGCAATCCATTCTCATCTTCACTCATCTCCCTCAATAACCTAGCCCATATTTTGATCATCTAATACCAATCATTCAACCATATTTATTGAACACTTACTGTGTGCAGAGCACTGTAACAAGCAGTTAGGACAGTACAATACAACAATAAACAGACATTCCCTGACCGCAAGGAGCTCATAGTCTAGGGTGGGGGGCGACAGACATCAATATGAATAAACAAATTCCAGATATGTACATAAGTGCTGCTGGCCTGGGAAGGGGAAAGAACAAAGGGAGCAAGTCAGGGTGATGTAGAAGGGATTGGGAGAAAAGGAAAGGCGGTGGGGGCTTAGTCTGGGAAGGACTCTTGGAGGAGATGTGTTTTCAGTAAGTCTTTGAATGGTGGGGAGAGTAACTTTCTGTCAGATTTGAGGAGAGAGGGTGTTACAGGCCAGAGGCAGGATGTGGGAGACGGGGCTGTGGTGAGATAGGCATGATGGAGGCCCACTGAAATTAGCATTAGAGGAGTGAAGCATGTGGGCTGGGTTGCAGTAGGGGAGTAATTAGGAAAGGTAGGAGGAGGCAAGGTGATCAAGTGCTTTAAAGCCAATGGCAAGGAGTTTTTGTTTGATGCACAGGTGGATGGACTAACACTGGAGTTTTGTTTTTTTTTAAGAGTGGGTTAACATGTCCCAGATGTTTTTGTAGAAAAATGATCTGGGCAACAGAGTGAAGTATGGACTGCAGTGGGCAGAGGCTGATACAGTAATCTAGGTGGGATAGTATGAGTGATTGTATTAGCATGGCAGCAGTTTGGATGAAAAGGAAAGGGCAGATTTTAGTGATGTTGTGAGAGTGGGACTGACAGGATTTAGTGATGGACTAAATATTGAATATTCACTGCACCTTGCTTTTATTTCTCTCACCTTTGACCTCTTGTTCCCACCCTTCCTCCTGGCCGGAATTTACTCCCATTTCATATCCAACAGACCAGTATTCCCCCCATCACCCCTATTTAAATCACATCTCTTCCATGACTAATTTCTCATCTCCCCCTCTGTTACATCACCTATACACTTGAGCCCTCACTCATTAAGCACTTAAGGTACTCATCCCAATCCTTTCCCTCACTGCACTTGTAAACATCTAAGCTTGACAGCTTCCCCATACCTGTAAATTATTTTTGTATCTGTCTTCCCCACTAAATTGTAAGTTCCTTGAGACAGAGATTATTTCTACTAAATGTACTGTACTCCCCCAACATCTTTGTACTTGCTTCGCACAGAATAAGAACTCAATAGCTAATTTTGAACTTAAGTCAATTAAAACTTATGATCATGGGTTTTAAGGTTTTTCCCCCAATTTGCTTCCTTCAGCAAACTGCTGTCTTTGGATCCTTTGTCCCACCCTGCACTTCCCACTCAGCGCAAGCACAGTCCAAGCACAATCAGAGGAGCTGGGATCTAATCTAATCCCAGCTCTGCCATGTGTTTGTTGTGTGACTTTGGACAAGTTGCTTCACTTCTCTGTGCCTCAGTGACCTCAACTGTAAAATGGTGATTTAACCCTACTCCCTCCTACCTAGATTATAAATCTCGTGCAGGACAAGGACTGTGCCCAACCTGATTAACTTGAATCTACCCAGTTCTTGGGACAGTGCTTGGCACAGAGTAAGTGCTTAACAAATATCATCCATCATCATCCAAAAATAATCATGGTATTTGTTAAGCACTTACTATGAGACAGACATTATACTAAATGCTGGGGTGGATACATGTAAATTGTATTGGACCCAGTTCCTGTCCCAAGTGGTGCTCACAGTCTCAATCCCCTGGCCCATGTCCTGCCTCTGGCCTGGAATGCCCTCCCGCCACACATCCGCCAAACTAGCTCTCTTCCTCCCTTCAAAGCCCTGCTGAGGGCTCACCTCCTCCAGGTGGCTTTCCCAGATTGAGGTCCTCCCTTATCCTCTGCTCCCCCTCCCCTCCCCATCTCCCCCACCCACTTCCTCTGCCCTACCCCCTTCCCCTCCCCAGAGCACTTGTATATATTTGTCCATATTTATTATTCTATTTTATTATTAATAATAATAATAATGATAGCATTTATTAAGCACTTACTATGGGCAAAGCACTGTTCTAAGCGCTGGGGAGGTTACAAGGCAATTAGGTTGACCCACAGAGGGCTCACAGTCTTAATCCCCATTTTACAGATGAGGGAACTGAGGCACAGAGAAGTTAAGTGACTTGCCCAAAGTCACACAGCTGACAAGTGGCAGAGCCAGGATTCGAACCCATGACCACTGACTCCAAAGCCCGTGCTCTTTCCACTGAGCTATGCTGCTTCTCTAATGATGTACATATAGCTGTAATTCTATTTATCTATTTTGATGGTTTTGACACCTGTCTACTTGTTTCGTTTTGTTGTCTGTCTCCCCCTTCTAGACTGTTAGCCCGTTGTTGGGTAGGGCCTATCTGTTGCTGAATTGTACTTTCCAATCGCTTAGTACAGTGCTCTGCACACAGGAAGCACTCAATAAATACGATTGAATGAATGAATCCCCATTTTACAGATGATGTAACTGAGGCTCAGAGGAGTGAAGAGACTTGGCTAAGATCACACAGCAGGCAAGTGAAGGAGCCGGGATTAGAACCCCACTGTTGGGTAGGGACTGTCTCTATATGTTGCCAACTTGTACTTCCCAAGCACTTAGTACAGTGCTCTGCACACAGTAAGCGCTCAATAAATATGATTGATTGATTCTGAATCGCCTGACTGTGCTATATCCACTAGACCATGCTGCTTCCTGCTTTTCCTCCTTCACTGAACTCTTCTGCTCCAAAGTCACATAAAGCAATCCCCTCTTACCCCACATCACCTAGTTGCATATCTTAATACTGTTACTTCCCCCTACAGGTAATTAATATCATTATATGTCTCTAATAGACTGTCAGCTCCTTGAGACCAAGAATCATGTGTACTAACTCCATTGTACTAACCCAAGAGCTTAGCTACTGATTGAATCTGTCCAAGTTAAGCCACCTTAGGTGTCTATTTGATTATCTTGTATCTACCTACTGCTTGGAACATAGTAGGCATGAGAAGCAGCGTGGCTCAGTGGAAAAGAGCACAGGCTTTGAAGTCAGAGGTCATGGGTTCAAATTCCAGCTCTGCCAATTGTCAGCTGTGTGACTTTGGGCAAGTCACAACTTCTCTGAGCCTCAGTTACCTCATCTGTAAAATGGGGATTAAGACTGTGAGTCCCCAGTGGGACAGCCTGATCACCTTGTAACCTCCCCAGCGCTTAGAACAGTGCTTTGCACATAGTAAGCACTTAATGCCATCATTATTATTATTAAATACCTCTATCATTATTATTTAACCAACTACCACACAGCCTATTTCTCCTTCTCTTTCTGGTATTTTGAAGCCCTGTACTGCTTCCTTACCATTGTCTCTGCAAACACATTCTGTTCATAGTGAAATGACACTTCTATTTCTTGCTCTGTCTGCCCCTCATGACTTTAATCACAGTTATGTGTTAGTTCACTCTTCATATGGGAAATTCTGTCTTTCCATAAAAGAGCCACCTAGAAACTGGTTAAGGGTTCAGAAAAGGATATTATTATTATTATTGCTGTTACGGTATTTGTTAAGCCCTTACTAAGTGCCAAGCACTCTTCTATTCATTCATTCATTCAATCATATTTATTGAGCGCTTACTGTGTGCAGAGCACTGTACTAAACACTTGGGAAGTACAAGTTGGCAACATATAGAGATGGCCACTATCCAACAGCGGGCTCACAGTCTAGAAGGGGAAGACAGACAACAAGACAAAACATATTAACAAAATAAAATAGAATAAATATAATAATGATGGCATTTGTTAAGCGCTTACTATGTGCAGAGCACTGTTCTAAGCACTGGGGGGGATACAAGGTGATCAAGTTGTCCCATGTGGGGCTCACAGTCTTAATCCCCATTTTACAGATGAGGGAACTGAGGCTCAGAGAAGTTAAGTGACTTGCCCAAGGTCACACAGCAGACATGTGGCAGAGCTGAATTCGAACCCATGACCTCCAACTCCAAAGCCTGTGCTCTTTCCACTGAGCCACGCTGCTTCTCTAAATATGTACAAATAAAATAACTAGAGTAATAAATACGTACAAACATATATGCATATATACAGGTGGTGTGGGGAGGGGAAGGAGGTAAGATGGGGGGATGGGGAGGGGGAGGAAGGGGAGAGGAAGGAGCAGTCAGGTTGACCCACGTGGGGCTAACAGTTTTAATCCCCATTTTACAGATGAGGTAACAGGCACAGAGAAGTTAAGAGACTTGCCCAAGGTCACACAGTGGACAAGTGGCAGAGCCAGGATTAGAACCCTCATCCTCTGATTCCCAAGCCTGTGCTCATCGACCCCTGGCCCATGTCATCCCCCGGGCCTGGAATGTCCTCCCTCTGCCCATCCGCCAAGCTAGCTCTCTTCCTCCCTTCAAGGCCCTACTGAGAGTTCACCTCCTTCAGGAGGCCTTCCCAGACTGAGCCCCTTCCTTCCTCTCCCCCTTGTCCCCCTCTCCATCCCCCCACATCTTACCTCCTTCCCTTCCCCACAGCACCTGTATATATGTATATATGTTTGTACATATTTATTACTCTATTTATTTATTTGTTTTACTTGTACATATCTATTCTATTTATTTTATTTTGTTAGTATGTTTGGTTTTGTTCTCTGTCTCCCCGTTTTAGATTGTGAGCCCACTGTTGAGTAGGGACTGTCTCTATATGTTGCCAACTTGTACTTCCCAAGCGCTTAGTACAGTGCTCTGCGCACAGTAAGCACTCAATAAATATGATTGATTGATTGACTGATTTCCACTAAGCCACACTGCTTCTATAATATACAATATAGGATATAGGTCTGAAGGAGACTCAGATACAAGAGCAGCCTCTATAATACAGCCTCTTGGAGGCACAAGGCTTGGCTGTACTGTCATTGCAACCCACAGTCCATCTGGAAATCCAAGCAACACAAACAAGTGCAGAAAAATCACTCCCTTTCACAGCTTTCATGCTGCTTTAGGAAACAAGCCTCCCACATACTTTCGGGTTTGGTTTTGTTTTTGGAAAGAACTGGTTGTAGTGGGACCAAATCTTCTCCCACTCCCTTCTGCATTGCCCTGACTTGCTCCCTTTGTTCTTCCCTCCTCCCAGCCCCACAGCACTTGTCTAGTGTTATGCTGTCGAGCTGTCCCCTACCCATAGCGAGTCCATGGACACATCTCTCCCAGAACACTCAACCTTCATCTGCAATCGTTCTGATAGTGTAACAACACAGTGTTTTCAGTAAAAATGCGGAAGTGGTGTATCGTTGCCTCCTTCAGTGCAGTAAACTTGAGTCTCTGCCCTTGACTCTTTCCCGTGCCGCTGCTGCCCAACACAGGTGAGTTTTGGCTTGTAGCAGATGGCCTTCCACTCACTAGCCACTACCCAAACTAGGAATGGAATGGATATGCTCGACTTTCCCTCCCTCAGTCGAGACTGGTAGAGTACTGGAAACTCTCCAGGTGTCACCCTGAGAGGGGCAGCACTTACGTACATGTCTGTAATAGATGTTAATATCTGTCTCCCCCGACCTCTAGACTGTAAGCTCATTTTGGGCAGGGAATGTATCTGTTTCTTGTTGTACTCTCCCAAGCACTTAGTAAAACGCTCTGCACAGTGTTAGCACTCAATAAATATGACAATGAAATCCGCATGTCTTGGAGGATTTCAATTCAACCATTGGTCATTTGCCTAAGAGCAGACTTCTGAATTTGGCACACCCTTCTATTAGGTGGCCATCACACAGAAATCCTGGAAACTACAGGCTTGTAGTTGTACCCAGCATGACACTGAGTATGCTGTCTAATGCTGTAATGTTACTACAAGCATTTCACAGAAATCTGTTCAGATCCACCATTAACTAGAGCTTTCCTCCTGAGAGAACTCCTAAACCCCAGTTTTGCTACAGAGCCATTGAATTCCCTTTCTCTTCCCAGGCCTCTCTGAGCACAGACACAGAAACTGAGCTGAGGAAAGTGAGGCCTGGCACGGGAAATTAAAATGTCAGTCAGTCGATCATATTTATTGAGTGTCTACAGTGTGTAGAGCACTGTATTAAGCACCGGGGAGAGTACAACAATAAATACATTCCCTGCTCACAATGAGCTTACAGTCTAGAGGGGAAGACAGTAATATAAATTACAGATATATACATAAGTGCTGTGGGATGAATAAAAGGAGTAAGTCAGCAGGATGTAGAAGGGAGTGGGAGAAGAGGAAAGGAGGGCTTAGTCAGGGTAGGTCTCTTGGAGGAGACGTGTCCTCCGTAAGGCTTTTTACTAGGGGCAAGTAATCAGACATAAAAGCATCCTGTGCCCAATACACTTTAGTCAGAACACAGACCAGCTGGAAATCTGACTCTCTAGTATAAAACCAAATGACTGGCCACATGGTCCAACTCCACTAGAAATCCATAGGAATGACCAGGTAAGAAGAACCATTTTGCCCAGTTGAAGCCTTCCTCGCCCCCACCCAAAAGCATCCTTTTCCCCTCACTTCTTGCCCATCACTCAGAAGGAAATGGCTCTAGCCTGTAATCTCATTCTGGAGAGTATAACTAACTGTTATACTGCATTTTCCCAAATGCTTAATACAGTGCTCTGTACACAATAAGCAGTCAGTAAATATAATTGATTGATCAGATGTTATCAGAAAGAAATGGCTCTAGCCTGAAAGCTCATTCTGGACAGTATAACTCTGTTATACTGCATTTTCCCAAATGCTTAATACAGTGCTCTGTACACAGTAAGCAGCCAGTGAATATAATTGATTGATTGGGTGCTATCAGTGTTTCGTGGCATTTTTTTCAAGCAAGGCCTTAGACGTCCAAAAAGTGGCTTGGTTCAGGTAAACATACAATATAAAGACGTGTGTCTTCTAATTGCTCCAGGCTGTCCTAAGTTCCAAATCATTTTACTTAAACCGAGTCTGGTATTACAGGCTCCAGGTACTTACCAAATTAACAAAAGTTTGTTGCAGTTTGTTGAGTCAACCCAGAGGAAGTTGCACCCCTCATATCTGAAGTAAAACCTTGATGAACTCCAGTCATGAGAATAAGCAGGAACAGAAACAGCAAGACCACATCCTGCTGCTACTGAAATGCTGCCTTTTCACTCCTATTCAAAGGGCCATAGAACGCTCTCAACTTTCAGAACCATACTAAACAACTGTGAGCCCTGATTATATTTGACATTTTATTTCATATAAATAAATGTTGGGGAAGCAGAAGGGCCTAATGGATTGAGCATGAGATACAGAAGGACCTAGATTCTAATCCTGGCTCTCCTACTTGTCTGCTGTGACACCTTGGGCAAATCACTTAACTTCTCTGTGTCTCAGTTAGCTCATCTGTAAAATGGGGATGAAGACTGTGAGGCCCATGTGGGACAAGGACTGTGTTTAACTTGATCATTTTGTATCAACCCCAATGCTCAGAACTGTGCTTGACATATAGTAAGTGCTTAACAAATGCCATTACTATTATATTAATCAATCCTGGTGCTTAGCATAGTGCATGGCCTTTAGTAACGGCTTAATAAATACTGATATTAATCAACATAGAAGTGAATCAACTGTGCTTATCATTTGGGAGAGTGCAAAACAATCAGTCAAAAGCATTAATTGAGAGATTCTCTGTGCTGAAAAATAGTAATAAGTCCTTGGGAGAGGACAACAGTGTGGGTAGATAAGTCCTTTTCCTTAAAGAACTCATAAATCAATCAATCGTATTTATTTGGACTCCACTCCCGGCATCCAGCACATAGAGTGGTTTGGACTCCCTTATCCAGTTTTTGGGCACAGAATATCTCAGAGTGGATGACAGCACCTGTCAGTAAGACATCACTTGCGGAAGGAGTTGAAGGGGCATCCACGTCCTTCAGTCGTGCTGGCAGCGTGCGTACACCCCAAAAGCGTAGGTCCAATAGTGTAGCCACTGAATTGAAATCTTTTCCACGGGAGATTTCCCAACCCAGGCTCCTTCTCCAATCAATTAATCAATCACTGGTATTTAATGATTTCAGTCCCATTTGGTCTTGGGGTTTGGAGCAACTCACTGGTGACCCTCCACAAAACACCAAGTAGTCCTCTTGAACTCTGGATCTAACAGTGTGTGTAATGAGCTTCCACAAGCTTAGGAGACAGTTGAACAGGCAAAGCTGAATTATATGTAATTGAGTTGCAGTATAATAATAATAATAATAATAATGGCATTTATTAAGAGCTTACTACGTGCAAAGCACTGTTCTAAGTGCTGGGGAGGTTACAAGGTGATCAGGTTGTCCCATGGGGGGCTCACAGTCTTAATCCCCATTTTACAGATGAGGTAGCTGAGGCACAGAGAAGTTAAGTGACTTGCCCAAAGTCACACAGCTGGCAATTGGCAGAGCCAGGATTTGAACCCATGACTTCTGACTCCAAAGCCCGTGCTCTTTTCCACTGAGCCACGCTGCTTCTCTATGCCCTGTGCCCTGTGGAAAGCACACAAGCCTGCAAGTCAGAGGAGCAGGGTTCTACTCCAGGCCCTGCCAACTGCTTGCTGAGCAACCTTGGACAAGTCACATAACTTCTCTGTGCCTCAGATACCTCCTCTATGAAATGGGGACTAAATTCTCCTCTCTCCAATTCAGACTGTGAGCCCCAATGTGGGACAGGGACTGTGTCCAATTTGATAAACATGTACCTACGCCAGCACTTAGAACAGTGACCCACAGTAAGTGTTCAATAAATACCATATATGTAACTGTTGGCATCTTACAATGTTGTATACCCACCAAGGGAATGGGGGACAAGCAGTCCCTGTTATACAGGGTTTGCCACTGCCTTCAAGTATATTTCATGTAAGCTAGTTATGGGCAGGGAACATGTCTGTTAATTCTGTTCTTTGTACTCTTCCAAACACTTTGTACAGTGCTCTCTGCACATAGGAAGCACTCAATAAATATGACTGACTGATTAAAATTCCCAGCATCCTGAATACTGTAAAGTCAGAGACAATGCTGTAAGAAGGAGAAAGCCACAGACCGCTGCATTTCCAGCATGAGGAGCAGATATTACTGGATGGACTTATCTTGATTTGGTATTTGAACTTATCTAACTTCAAGAGGTCACTGATATTTTAATCTTCATTTTACATTAGCAAAATGTCTGCAAAAGACTTGCAAAAACTGCAGCACCCTCCATTTTATAGTCATCTGTTTTATGGGAAATGGAGTCCACATGGTGATAATTCATTAGTAATTCATCAGAATGCTGCCTTAGAAGTTCTAAGCCTTCTGAGAATCCTTTTTAAGCCTTTCATTTGATAATCAGAAAGTAACACTTAGTCAAGATTTTCAATGAATCAGTGATGATGTTGATGATGGCATTTATTAAGCACTTACTATGTGCAAAGCACTGCTTTAAGCTCTGGGGAGGTTACAAGGTGATCAGGTTGTCCCACGGGGGGCTCACAGTCTTCATTCCCATTTTACAGATGAGGTCACTGAGGCCCAGAGAAGTTAAGTGACTTGCCCAAAGTCACACAGCTGGTAATTGGCAGAGCCGGGATTTGAACCCATGACCTTTGTCTCCAAAGCCCATGCTCTTTCCACTGAGCCACGCTGCTTCTCCAATCAGTGGTATGTATTGAGCGTGCAGAGCACTGTACCAAGGGCTTAGGAAAATCCAATATAATAAAGTGGGTAGACATTATCCCTGCCCATAAGGAGCTTACAGTCTAGCTTATAGTCTAGACCAATGCTTTTGGAAGATGACCCAAGCAGCAGCTTGTAGGTTACACTGAAGTGGGGAGAGGCTGGAGGCTCAAAGACCAGCTAAGAGGCTAGTGTCATAAGCAAGACAAAGAACTTGTACCAAGGAGTTAGCTGTTTGGGTGTAAGGAAGGGACAGGTCCAGGAGATGTTGTATTGGAAAAACTGCCAGAACTTTGCAGTAAACCAAATGTGAGAGTTCAATGGCAGTAAAGAGTTGAGGATGACACCAAGATGGCAGGTTTCTGGAATGAAGATAGCGATGCTGCCAACTGAGTTGGGAAAGTTGCAGGGAGAAATGGGTTTTGAGGGAATATGATGAGAATATAACTAAATAATAATCCTCACATCATTGAGCATGCTGACCATGCAAACCAGTGACTGCAAGGCTAGGCAATGGTTCTGGTGGGCCTGTTCATTCATTCATTCAATTGTATTTATTGAGCGCTTACTATGTGCAGAGCACAGTACTAAACTCTTGGGAGAGTACAATAAAACAATAAACAGATGCATTCCCTGCCCACAACTAGCTAACAATCTGGAGGAGACAGACATTGATGTAAATAAATTACAGATATGTTCACAGGTGCTGTGGGGCTGGGTGCGTGCAGTGGGGTTGGGGAGATGAATGAGAGGAGCAAGTCAGGGAGACGCAAAAATGAGAGAGAGAGAGAGAGAGAGAAAGGGAAAGGAGGGCAGGGAAGGCCCCTTGGAGGAGATGTGCCTTCAATAAGGCTTTGAAGCATGAGAGAGTAATTGCCTATTGGATATAAGGAGGAAGGGCACTCAAGGCCAGAGGTAGGACATGGGTGAGAGATCAGCAGCAAGATAGAGATCGAGGTACAATGAGAACGTTAGCAATAGTGGAATGACGTGTGTGGTTTGAGTTACAGTATGAGAGTAGTGAGGTGATGGAGAAAGGGGCCAGGTGATTGAATGCTTTAAAGCCAAGGGTGAGGAGTTTTTGTTTGATGTGGAGGTGGATG